>NC_041398.2:115972471-116269971 GCF_900747795.2 Erpetoichthys calabaricus
GAAATGGAAGATGTCGAGGAGTTGCTAGACCGGGAATCAGGTGAACTTATGAATGAAGAGCTGATAGAATTGGAAGAAGAAAGAGTGGCGGAAGAAGAAACAAGAGAATTGGAGTAAGACGAAGAGGAGGAGGTGCCACAAAGAATGTTCACCACAAAGGGATTGTCAGAAGATTTATCTCAAATATTGAACGATTTGCGAGGATTGAACGGATGGCACGCAACACATTTCGTCCTTATTGCGAAATTTATGAAGAAAAAAAACAAACAATTCAGACGAAGCTCACTATGTTTATGAAAAGAGCAACTCCTCCCATCACCCCGTCCGCAGCCTCGCCTGATCTGATGAAGGCGATATCGACAACCCGCAGCCAAGCACCAGTGGTGCCAGGAATTAAATGTACAGTACAGTATTTCTTGTTTTGTACGTTTTCCACATATTAAACAAATTGTACTGTAGTATGCTGTGTTTGTCTTAGAAAGTAAGAAAATGTTGATAAAATATTACTTTAAGATGATTACAATATTATTACCCAGTCTAATATTCTTACCTTAAATTAACATAGGCCGACTTACGTCCAGATCAACTTACAACCAGTCAGTCGGAACCAATCGCGGTCGTAAGTCGACAAGTACCTGTATATATATATATATATATATATATATATATATATATATATATATATATACATACATACATATACACACATACATGCAGTTTCAATAACATAGAAATCAATATAAACAACATTAACATCATTATCATATGAGAATATGAAGTAATATATAAGAAGCACATTTCATATAAATCTAAATTATTAAACAGTAAAATCTTCTTCTGTAATGTGCTACCGTGGCTATTCGTTTGTCTGTCCAGGATTTTAAATCACCTGTAGCTCGCAAACCGTTTCACCTATTGACTTGAAATCTGGTACACATATAGAACGTCACGTCTACTATCCGCTTTATGGGTGATGATTGTATTACTCTTTTTATCCATCCATCCATCCATTTTCCAACCCGCTGAATCCGAACACAGGGTCACGGGGGTCTGCTGGAGCCAATCCCAGCCAACACAGGGCACAAGGCAGGAAACAATCCTGGGTTTTTATCTTTATTTTATTTTATTGTAGAATCAACTCCTATCTGTGCACACCAGGGCGGCCGTGGGCGGATGCGTATGGTGTATTCACTCCACGTTATCGTGCATTGCGCTGTCACTGGTATTTTGATAAAAGAATTTGAACAACATATAAGAAGCGTATAAATTATTAAACAGTAAAACATTAACATTTAAGAAGTAAAGTTACATTAAGTACTACTGCAGTGCCTTTGGGTATACCTCATTTTTTGTTTGCTCATTACATGCTTAAATGCATACATTTTTTGGTGCACCTACCCGAGAACACGCGACATATAACCGAGCGTGGGAGAAGCATGGATTTTAAACACGCATTGAGTTCATCTGCTGGTCTCCCTTGTGAAATAACTGGTAATGTTTGACTAAAATCTACAGCGAGTAAAACGACATTACCTCCTATTTTTTTTTTTTACGATCTCTGAGATCTTGCTTTTTTCGGTTCAAGGCTTCATAAGCTCTTTTATGTTCTATGGTGTACTTATCCCAAGCCATCATCTTTGAATGTTGCAAGACTTTTGCCTTGTATGTAGATCGGGGTAATTACATTCATTGCATTTCTAGTCTGAATCACAATCCGATTGTATGGGTGGTTACCTGGCACTGTAGGGTTGCTACCCGTCCTTTAAAATACGGAATCGTCCCGTATTTGAGAATGAAATTGCGCGTCCCGTTTTGAATCAATACGGGACGGAATTTGTCCCGTATTTTTTTTATCATTTTTTTTTAAAGCAGCGTCTCATGCAAATCATCCCACACGCATTTTATGAAGATGCCTCCTTTCCTACTTTTGATTGGGTAATACTTGATGCCATCGTTAGTTTGATTGGTCTTTTTAATTGTCCAGTGAGGAGGGCGGGTCTTTTAAGTAGAGTCTGCAAACTGTTGGCACTGGGATGTGGCACCCGCTGCAGTATGCGTCCCTTATTTTTTTGTATTAAAAGTGGTAACCCTACCTGGCAGGTAACACTTATGTTTGGTCATGAAGTCGTCTAAAATCAGCCACGTGCCCTCTTTTAATTGTGAGAAGCAGATATATATAGCCAAATTCTCGCGCTTCGTTGCGGCGAAGTACTGCTTTTAATTTTTTAAGAAGAAAGTAAAACCTTTTTAAACGGATCAAAAATATACCAATAACAATTTGTTAAGGATCTGTTTTTTTGTGAACCTCGCTTTTCACAGCTGTCCCGCTACGGCGTGTGTTTCGTTTATTTGACAGTATGTAGATCGTGGTAATTAAATTCATGGCATTCGTTTTCTGAATCACAATCTGACTGTATGGATGGTTACCTGCCAGGTTACGCTTGTGGTTGGTCAGGAAGTCGCCTTACATCCGCCACGTGCCCTCTTTCTGTTCCCAGAAGCTGATCATAGAATGGTTTTAATAGTTTACTTTCAAATAATGCAAAGATATTGCGACACGTGTTTCTCCTTAATTCTGGGCTCATCAGGCATACACACTCACTGCATCCCCTCTCGAGAATCGAATATCGTCAGCGCCAGAGTTGAAGCCCCTAACGTTGCGGTCAGCAAGTGGGCTAACATCCGCCATGTGCCGTGTTTCAGTTGCGAGAGGCAGATCATAGAATGGTTAAAACTGTTGCCCCTAACGTTGCGCTACGGCGTGTGGTTCGTTTATACCTCGTGTCTTCTCATTAAACTTTTATCTCGCGAATATGTTATTGCAATCCGCAGCGGGAGCGTTTCTATAAACTTAATTTAAACTTATGTTTTACACCGTGCTTTGTTTCCCTTATGAACATGCTTGTATGCTTCACTCGCTCCCTTCTCAATTGTTTAATGAATTTTTTGTTCTTCGCTGTTTGCGGCTCCTCCTTCATTTGTCCCTACTGCATTCACAGTCTTTTCACGTTATTGCAATCCGCAGCGGGAGCGTTTCTATCAACTTAATTTAAACTTACGTTTTACACCGTGCTTTGTTTCCCTTATGAACATGCTTGTATGCTTCACTCGCTCCCTTCCCAATTGTTTAATGAATTTTTTGTTCTTCGCTGTTTGCGGCTCCTCCTTCATTTGTCCCTACTGCGTTCACAGTCTTTTCACATGATTACGTGGGAGGCGTGATGACGTGACACTCAACTCCTCCTCCCACGGCCATCGAGCTGCCGTCCATTACAGTATATTGTGAGAAAAGAGGTTCCAGTTATGACCATTTCGCGTTGAATTTCGAAATGAAACCTGTCTAACTTTTGTAAGTAAGCTGTAAGGAATCAGCCTGCCAAATTTCAGCCTTCCACCTACACGGGAAGTTGCAGAATTAGTGATGAGTCAGTCAGTCAGTCAGTCAGTCAATCAGTCAGTCAGTCAGTCAGTGAGTCAGTGAGGGCTTTGCCTTTTATTAGTATAGATTCTTTTATTGTCCAAGATTCCACTTTACCCACTGTGACCAGTTGTTAGGTTTTCTATTTTCATTCGTAATGTCCTGCTAATTTTGACTATGTTACAAATTCTGTTTTAGGCAGTAAACCTCAAAGTGAATAAAAGAAAACAATAACAAGGGCGGGCAGACCCTGCATCAAACCATAGTATGTCTTAAGCAATATGAAATATAATAAATAACCTGGAGGATACTCAGGATAAGGCTTTGTGACAAGCTGATCTCATTCAGACGCAGTTCACTTTGACAAGTACAATGGAATCCCTGAGGTTTACTTGATGACTTATCGGCAGCCAAGCACAGACTGACATATGTTTAGAGTCAAGAACCTTATTTTGCTGCATTATTTTTCTGCATTAATGCATATCTGCTAAAATATTTTGAATTTTTTAAATGACTGTTAAGTAGTTCTTTAACGTTTGCCCAGGAAAAGCCTGAAATTTTCATTGTTGTTATTTAACAGTGACACAAATGTGATTTAAAAAGTACAGTTACTGGGGTGCAACGATTCAACTGCAAAAAAACGGGTTATCTGCAGCAGCCAGTTGAAAAACTTAAACAATAAAATAAGTTCAGTATTTAGTGTTGCAAGAATAAAAGTTTTATTTTTTATTAAGTATTTTTTTTTCATGTTTTATGGACTAACAGTAGTCTGGTTATTTTTTCAACATATAACATGATTAGTTGGCTTTTTTGATCTGAGAAAGTCTTTCTACAAGTATGACCATTACATAGGTATACACTGAAAAAATGTTTTTGATTATTTCATTTGGTTTTTATATGTATGTGTTTCTGAGCTGAATTCAAAAACGTAAACCATTTTTCCTCATCATGTTAACATTATTTCACAAAACACTGTCAATTATAGTTTTTTTTTGTCAACGCACTATAAATAATATCAATATATAATTTTATTGATAATTTGTTTGAATTTAACAATTTCTAATATTAAAATCTATGTTTAAAGCAAAACAGTTATTTTATTGGTAACACTTTAGTTTAGGTACTGGGAGAATTCATTTGTTACTCATTTACTCTTATTTAACACGACCTTAACAAAGGCTTCTTTTGGTCTTAATAGTGCTTACAAAGCATCAATAAAGTAGTTATTCATCTCTGAAATATGGCCTAGTAAAATATTTTCACTTTGGAATGGTTAGTGGAGAGCTAAATGAGACATTCTTCTTGATACTGCATACTTCAGGATCTGGGAATCTCTCATTTTCATCAACAGTTTTACCAGGGCATCAAAGGATCTTAATATGCCACACTGCACAGAGATGAATAACCTATCTACTTATTTTGTATAATTTGGCTAATGTTTACTGCTATAATTTAGTGTCGCTTTGACGAGGAAGGTCTGCAGTTCCTTCAGAAAGTGTACAAAACTCTACATACTGGACAGTTTGAAATTGCACTTGCAGATCAGGGGCCAGAACTTAACATAGATCTACTTGCAGTGCAGTTTTCATACTTTCAAATGAAATGTGCATTCAGCTGTACTACAGAAGTAGCAGAGGTAATAAGAGAACTTCTAACGGAGGTATGAAGGTTGATCAGGTAGAGGCTCTGGTCAGATTGTTGCTAGCAGTGACTACAACATCTGCAGATACTGAGAGATGTTTTTGCACTCTCAGGAGATTAAAAATGTGGTTGTGAGACAACATAGCACAAAGCAGACTACGCATCAATGGAGTCTGCCACATCCATCAAGGCATGGCATATCTTTGGGTTATTTCTTTAAAAAACATAAGCAAGAGAACACATCTGTACACCCACACATACGTAAGCAGGTTGTAATTACATTGTCTTCTAAGAAATCTTCACAGCAACAGAATGAATAGGCATTGTTGAATAGAATCCATTCAGAGGTTTGTAATTACAAATTCGGATTTATTTTGAAGGCGTAGTATAGTCTACTGACTTCATTTAGAAATAACTTTATACTGTTTGATGTACCAATGTATTGGTACTGCTGAGGTTAACCATACTTGTGTAAATAGTTGTTTGTATGATATTCATAACTATCTTGAAGAAAAATCCCACTTGCTGTCTCTTCCCCCCAGATACGGATTGAAATCTGTGTCTTTGCATTATATCAGCCAAATCAATAACACAAAGTACAGCACTACTTCTTACATTTAACAAGATGATTATTCCCCTCTCCAAACATATGCAAAAATATATTACTCCAAAGCACACACAGGGAAGGTCATTTAGTCTTCAGTATCTTGTTAGATTCTTCCCACATTAAAACAAGAACAACACATGTAAACTATGAATAAGGACTGTTCGAAGGTCATGAATGAAAAAGGGAGAAAAACACCAAAAAGCAAAATATAGAGCCAAAAATTCACCATCAAGTATTTAGACTTCATATAAAGCATACAGACCAAAGGCAGTAATTATTGGCATTTGTCTACAACTTTGAGGAACATCAATCTTTAAAATAACCCCATTTACCACTACATAAGGCACAGAAATCACATAAAAAACAGAACCATATAAGAAAGTCACTTGGAGAACCATAGAACAAAATCATCTCAAAATGCAATTATGGCCTCCAATGGGTCACAGGAGGGTTTTCCTGCAGTTGTATACATGGCGTCTGAGATAGACAGTAAATCATCTGCATTTTCAACACAGTGCTGTTTTGGAAAAGAGTTAAAAAAAAACAATTATAATATAGAAATACCACCTGTGACCTGGATAGGGTGCTTACTCATAAACAAGAGCTGCAATTAAAGGCCAAAAGTATACAAATGAAAAAGTTTGGATTAAAACAAAATAGTGTAATAAAACAGAAGAGGATACAAAGGACAGGGAAACATAATAAAGTTGTAATCTTCAGGGATTAACTGTACAGGTGATAACAGCATACCTACCTAATAGGATGGCTGGCACACTTGCTAAATCTTAATCAGTTTTTTCTCCTGCTCGCTCCTTCCACCCTTCCCTCATCTCTAGCTTTTTCTCCTCGTCCTCCTCCTCCTCTTACCAGACAAACTCTTGCTATCTCTCCTCCCAACCTAAAGACTCTAAGGCCTCTAGTGAGGAGGTCTTCCTTTGTTCCTTTCTGATCTACCAGAGGGCTGGCATCCACTTCTGGGGTCAGGAAAGGAGAAAGGAACTCTTGGGGTCATCAAATAAGAGCACTTACTACTGGCCCCAGGTGGCAGGACAACTCTCCAAACACCATGACCATCACAATTAGGATCAGTAAGACATATAGTAGATAAGTCATCCCTGCTAGTACCTAATAACTTTGGAGACAGCAGACATACTTCCCACTACACTGAAGCCCCAGGAGTAATTATTTCAGAGCCCCCATACCCAATACTGTGACAATGACAGTGCCATTGTCACCACAAACTATGTGCTTTGTGACCTGCCTCCTGTCTTGCATTATGGCAGTGTAATGACAGTTGCAGTCCCTACTATGTCCCCTTTCATTAGAAGGAATTTGACATCATGACACCACGGTGGGTACCTTCTGGAGTAGTACATACTGTAATGATATCTGGCGTATACAGGACTTGCAGAAACATATTCTCTGGCACTGTGATGATAAGATGAACAAAGTATGAAATTGACAGTCCTTAAAATGTACTGGCTCTGTCATAGCTTGTCTTTTTGCATGTCATGGATAGTGTCTATCAGATTTGTCATGACTTTTAAAGTTTTTAATACAAGTGAATAACTGCAAATACAGTGTCTTTATGGCATACACTGTACACAGGGGTAACAAGTTGTATAGCTTGGCATGCTTCGTCAAGCAGGAAAGCAATTTCCAGTGCTTGTTCAAATGCTGTCATTGCCTTTCCATGACATTTAATTTGAAGCTTTTGATTCAGCTTGGCCAGAAATCTGCTTATTTCATATATTCAATTGCTTTTGGCCCAAAATCACAAAATGCTTTCTTAATTAATTGGCAAACATCAGTAGTATACACCACAATGGACTAATTAGGGACCCTGTAGCAAACATTAAGAAATTTGTGAAAAGTGGCAATGACATCTTTCTGCCTAAATGCTCCTGGAAGTGCTTTTTTAGAGGCTTTTTAATTACAGTGAGTTGCCTCCAGTGGACTGTCCCATCTTTACATCATTCTTCTTCTTATAAAGCCCCTGTTAAATTTCCTTTTAGCCATGAACCTACTGCTATAGGAATCACATTCTGCCTGTATTAAGTGCAGGAGGCAATTTGTTTGAAATCTTTTAGATTTCTGTGGCAATTCAAGATGACAATGCACTTTCTTCAATAGAATTAGTTAATGGCATCCTAGCTGAGGGTTTTGTTACTTTTTTGTTTTTTTACATGTTTTTCATTCCCTCTTATTAATCAGACAAAACCAACCAACCACTGTAGCCTTATCTCACTAATTTTAAAATGCCCCCTAATAAAAGGGTAAGTGTCTGTGTGCCTGTCTATGTGTCCATCTGGTTGCCTTGTCTCTGTCATTCCAACAGATGGTGCATCACAAACATTTGTAATTATTAAATGAATTGCATTTGTCAGTCTAAGAGATGGCACATCATAAACATTCGTAGTAATGCATTTCATTACTATAAATGTTTGTGATGCATGTTTTATTGTGTGTTTTAAAATATGCAGGTTAGATTAATTAGCGACTTTAAATTTGTCTTCATTGAGAGAATGTGGGTGTTTTTACTGAGTATGTGAATGAGAAATGTTTTACATTAGTGAAGTTTTACTTTAAGCTAAAGTGTAGGCTCTTCTGTAGAAAGGTCATATTTTGGAATTCAACAAGATTAGGAGAATTATTTACCCATGGCAGACTGAAGGAACAAAAGGATCACCCTTAAATAATAGTTATACATTGATTAACCCAGGTGCCATAAGATGTCCAAGAATGATAAATTCTCATGTATTCAATACTGTCAGCCTGAAACCAGCTTTAGGTGGCTGTGCTGTACTCTCTTGGTACCTTAGTTCCAATAAAGGAACCTTCAAAATATCCAGAGCTTTGACGGATTATTTAATACACATCTAAGGTAGGTTGAAATTTAAGTAGTCAATGTAGACCCCAGTTTTAACCTTCGCAATCAACCATCTAACAGCATTATTTATACAATGTAAGTAGTAATAAAATGCACTGCATCTGTTGTAGTAGTAAAACACAAATGTTTGTGTTGTGTTTGTTATTGGAATGAGAAATGCAATGTATTTTATTAGTATTAATGTTTGTGATGTTATATCTGTTGGAATGACAGAGAGACATAGCAACCAGATGGACACACAGACAGACACACAGTCACATCATTTAATTAACAGAAGAAGAAAATCTCTGATGGTGTGCCTTGTGAAGGTACCTTGTTTAATAAAACCTGAATTGGCTCCAGTTTCTCACACTTCTGAATTGGGTAGTTGGATGGATGAGTTTTTGCTATTAATCATAACTCTTTCATTACTATATTTAGATGGCTAAATGGTGAATCACACAGCCCTGGTTTTCTATGGCATCTATGTGTTTTTTTTCCAGATCCCAGAAGTATATGTGTTAGGTCAATTGAAGACAGTGTAATGGCAAATTAGTGTTGGTATGTTGTATCTATGATCTGCAACTGGTGAATCCAGTTTTGTTCCTTCCATGAGGCAGGAATCATTCAAGCTCACCAAGACCCTTGTTTTATCGTGTTATAAGACCACCTGTGACATGCACCTAACATAAAAGGTACAAAATAATCTCTTATATTCTTTTCTTAAGGGGGAATGGGAAGACATGTCAAAATCAGTAATACAACTGTAACCAGTAACCTCTTACATGTCTCACTGTCCTTATTGTACCCTGTGTATTCAACTCCAGGGACCACTAATGACAGGCTACTTGCTGGCTGGGACTGCCTTTACTTCCAAACCTTTACTTCAAACTAGTTTTTACCACCAGTAGAAGGCTTGTAAAAGGCTCTTAAGAAACCACAGGGATAAAAGGAAAGATCAGTCTAAACTTCTCGGCTCACAAGTAGCAATCAGAGAGAGACAATGACATAAGCTTTCACTTAAAAATTATATGGATTTGCATCAAAACCAATAACAGTGTCTGCTTAGAAAACAAATTATATTATAAAACATCAGTTAAGTCGTCATATCAGCAAGACACTCCAGATGGGCCTCGTTCCTTAGTTACAAATTATATGTCCTTAATCAAAAAGATTTCTGCTGGAGAGCGACAAAGTATCCAAGTGTACAGCAGCTAAAAGACAAACCTCCATGAACATGTCCATTTTCAGTTTTAGCAGATAGAGAAAGGATCCTTAAAAGTAATCATTTTTGCAACTGAGCTTTTTACAAAAATGTCAGAAGGCAGCAACTAAACTAAAAGATCCATGAATGTGTCCATTTCAGGTGAACTGAGAGAACTCTTTTTGAAGGTGGAGTGGTGGCTCTGAGGCTAGGGATCTGCATTGGCAATCGGAAGGTTGCCGGTTCGAATCCTGTAAAATGCCAAAAGGGACTCTGCTCTGTTAGGCCCTTGAGCAAGGCCCTTAACCTGTAATTGTTAAGCTCTTTGAGTAATGAGAATAGCACTACAGTAATCCCTCGTTATATCGCGCTTCGACTTTCGCAGCTTCACTCTATCGCGGATTTTATATGTAAGCATATTGTGAAAGGGTACAGCCCGGACACAGACAGGAGGAATTGTTTTTAGGCATCACCACACATTTATTCACAGTCTATTATTTACAAGTCACTAAGTGCACCGCCACCAACCCCCACAGTCTCCCAAAGTCCCGGCTTCTTCACTAGCCGTCTCTCTCACTCTCTCTTTTCCTCACACTCAGGCCTCTCCTTGCCGCCTCCTCTCCGACCTCGTCCACCTCCTCACCCGACTCCAGCCTTGATTGTCGGGAGGCGGACCCTTTTATAGGCAGCCGAATGCCGAACACACCCAGCCACCTGTGACAGTACTCCCCCGCTAGCTGAGACCTCCAGGGGCCAGCGGACCGATCCGCGAGGACTGGCCTTCCTCGGCAGCAAGCCGACACTCCGTAGCCTAGAGCCCGATCCTGTAAACCAAAACGAAAAACAAGGGCGGAGGCGTTGCCCTGACGCAGCCCCTCGGCTCGTCCTCTGTTGGGCCAACGCTCTCACCTGTGACAATATCTAAATATATAACTCGGATTTTTCGCTGCTTCGCGGGATTCTGCGGACAATGGGTCTTTTTACATCTGATACATGCTTCCTCAGTTGGTTTGCCCAGTTGATTTCATACACAGAATTCAATTCCACTGCATTAACCAGGAAGTCTCGTCTCGCTCATTCAGCATCAACGTGCTCCTGCTACTGCTTATGGGGCCGTGCTCAAGCGCCAACGGAAGATGCTAACGATTTCCGAAAAGGTAAAAGTTTTGGATATGTTGAAGGAAGGGAACAGCTACACCGTTGCAGGACGCCATTACGGAATCAATGAGTCCACGATTCTTTTTTATTTAAAAAGGAGGAAAAGAATATAAGATCTATGGCCGCAGTGTCCTTTAACCAGGGCGTAAAATGAGTTGTAAGTGGATGTAATAAGGCGGTAGTCCGGATGGAATCTGCTTTAGGGATCTGGATTGAAGACTGCCAGAAGAAGAACAACTGCGGTGCTACACAGTTGCCTGAAGAGGCTCCTTTAGAAGAGCTGTAATGCTCTCCTTTGTTGTGCAGTAAAATTAAACTCATTGTTATCGGACAAGTCGCCATGTCATTGTTGGTGAGTAACATAATTAATTTTCTATGTACAGTACTTATTACATGTACATAGTTTAGTATCACTGTACACACATTTTACTGTATACAATTTTTCTTGCATTGTACGTATTTATTGCTGGTGGCCTGCCTGTCGTAATGGCTGTAACATATGTGATATCGGAGACGCTCGATATCTTTAAAATAACATTTAGGTTTTACTGTATATAAACAGTGTGTTTACATACATAATTTCAATGAATCTTACCTAATATCTAAGAGAATACAAGGGGTTTATGCTGTATAATTGTGCGGGAAATGTTTATAAGAGTGTGGGAGAGTTTATAAGGGCTTAAAATATTTAAAAATAACCATATGAACATATGGTTTTTACTTCGCGGATTTTCACCTTTCGCGGGGGGTTCTGGAACGCAACCCCCGCGATCGAGGAGGGATTACTGTATATAAATGCAAAGAGTTATTATTATAATAATTAAAAATCTAATAAAGGGTACCCACACTGCTCCCCTTCTGACCCAAAATAAATACACACCTGGCTTTCTTTCTGCTAGAAGGGAAACTGTCATTTTTAAAATTTCTCAAAACACTACCAAAAATGGTACTATATCATTATCACAAGCTCAAGGTTATATTCCCATTAGAAACAAAAGCTGTTTGATGCTGCTAACAGACTGACTAAGGTCCTGCTTCACATTCTAACTATGGAAAATGCTCTAAAACCTGCTTTGATTTTCAGCTTTTCCAGAAAATACTATACTCATGTTTAGCATGACAAGACTTTCAAGCTAAGACTTATTACTTGAAATCTTTAAATTAAAAAAGGTATATCTCCCATACAGCCTGTAGTTAGAATAAGCAGGATTCAGTTTTGAATGGTTGGATTGCTATATTTTTTTTCAAGTAAAGCAAACATGTTACATAGAAATCATGAATGACATCATATTAATATATTGTATTTTGAAGCAAGAATGAATTGAATCCACAAATAAATAATAAAGCTAATGAAGCTTCTTGTTCATCTATGACTGTGCAGCCAAAGACATCTTCAACTAAATTGTCTGATGACACCACTTTCATAGGTCATCTCACCAACAATGATGAAACAGGGGTAGACAAAATTAATATCTTGACCAAGGTTAAATTTACATCAAGAGTATTACTTATAAGTATTATTCAGCAATATATAAGACATTTATTTAAACAAAGATATCTTTGGAGCACTCCATGCTGGCAATTCTTTGTTAGACAAAAACTTTATAAAGAATGAATATACAAGAGAATTTTTACATATACTGTATCTGATAACATGTTCAAATAGTTCCATATAAGGGACATTAGATCATCCTGTATTAGGTTACACAGGAGTACATGAAGATTGGAGGCCTGCTAAAATAAATGCACACATGGAGAAAGTCATCCTACTTAGAGCACTAGGAGCACATAATTAAAAATCTTAACAGACTAAAAGTGTTACATAAAAGCTTTCTGCTATATCAGGACAACAGCTTCTCCTTTATTGTCAGCAAAAGCAAGAAGATGATCAAGGGCTTTAGGAAACAGCAAGCTGACCATAAACACCCACCTATATTGGAAGGTATGCTGTGGAAAGGTTCAGTACGTTTATGTTTTTAGAATCACAATGACAGATGGCCATGAATGTGTATAACACATGTCAGTTATTAAGAAGACTCAACCAGTACTTTTACTTGCTCAGATATCTGAGGAAAGGTTAAATGTCCCCATAACTGCAGACTAGTTTCAGTAAGTGACTGGCTGAGTCTGTCCATTATGGCACCTGTTCAGTTCAGGACCAGAAACTCTGTATTACACTCTATAGTATAATGAAGTCAATGCTCAAGAAGGGCAGCAAACAGTATTATAAAAGACCTTGGACATCCTGCCCGGTCACTTTTCTCCTTCCTCCATTTCTGCAATGATGCAGGTCCATTATCATTTGTACCAGTAGACTCTGGAACAGTTTTATCTAAAGATAGTAATACTATCTGAAAGCCACTCATACTTAAAATTGCATAAGCATTTCATGCATCTATGTTGTCTGATGTTGCTTTTAATGTTTGGTGTTGCATTCTTTGTCTGTTGCATGTATTACACTACTGTTGCTACTCTATGGCAGACATGCAAGTAAGACTATAGTACATTGTACTATAGACATATGATAAATGGGAACTTGTAACAAAATAATTTTTTCAATCCTTTTTGTATAATACATTTGTGTGGTCACATGTCTGCATTTTCCATAAGTATTTTTAAAATTATATACAATGTATTACAGTTTTTTTATTCGATTACATTAGATTAAAGACATTTATTGTCATATACACTGCAAAAGCATAATGAAATTTGTGATGTATAAATAAATACAGAAAATAAATATGAGTAGCAGAAGATAAATAATTAAAAAATACAGTAAATAAGAGTAAACAATATAACATACAAAACCAGCAGGTGAGTACATTACACAGTGCAGGGCAGTAGGATCAGGTTACTTGGAGCTCAGTGACCTTACGTCTTTGGAGAAGAAGCTGTCCCTCTAGTGGCTGGAGCGAGTAGGAAAGCTCCCATAGCACTTTCCAGAAGGCATAAGTGAAAATAGGGGATGAGCTGGGTGGCTCTCATCAGAAATTATGGATTTAGCTCTCCTCAGACATCTGATTGAGTAGATGGTAGGAAGCGGTGTTAGGTCATTCACAATTATTTTATATGCTGTACAGACAGTTCTTTGGAGGAGTACATGATCCTGGCAAGTGAGGTTACTAAACCACACTGTGATGAATCTGTTCTAAATGTTTTCAAAAGTGCAATTCAGTAGTGTTTTGCTTCTCATCCTAAGTAGCGTGGAAGAGTTATTTTTGCCAAGGAAGTCAAACACCCAGCCACAGATGGAGCTGTTCAGACCAAGTTCACTGAGCTTTAGTACCAGACAAGATGGCACAATGGTGTTGATGGCAGAGCGATAGTCAATGAAAAACCTTGTGACTTAGGTTTTTCCTTTCCAAATGTCCCAGTGTAGTGTGTGGGTTGAAGGAGATAGCATCATCCACAGATCTACAGTGTACTTCATAGAGCCTGGGTATATGAATATATGAATTTGATATGCTTTTGATCAAGAAATCTGCAGTATTCACTTTTTCACAGAATAAGAATACACTTCCATTATTCTTTAACCAATGTTTTCTGCTAGATTTAAAACACAACATTCAATTGTATACTGTTAATAAACTGGGCTCTGTGGTGCTGAAAACACTTTGGATGAGTCCTCTTTCAATGTCTGCAGTCTTACACTTTATTTCAAATTCACACAATTGACAGAGAACAGATACAGTGCAGCCGTCTTGCAAAATTTAGTAGTGATGCTTCAGGGCACAAACCTCTCCATCAGGCAGTTAGACACATAGAATTCGATATCAGCGCCTTCAGAATCAGCACTCAGGATCTTCAGTAGCTGTTTTCCAGTACAATCCCTCTGCACTGAGAAAGAGAAGAACATGCCTAGATGAATCCTGGGCACAATAGAATATGATGGGACATAATTTGTTTCCAATCTTAACTTTTAACAGAGTTAAAATGTCTACAGGCAGGGTTTGTCTTAAAATAATCATTTGGTTGTGTGTTGAGGAGCAGTGTGTTGAATTGCTCAGCCTTAGATACGAGTTCAAAAATGATTCAGACCACTTCACTTTTTAATACCCCAGACTGACAAATTGAAAAGTTATAATAATTTATTAAAAATAAAAAAACTGACACAATCGACAGTATTCAGAAGCACCTTTGGAATCTTATTAAGTCTGATGCAATTCTTTTTTGCAGATCCTTCCACACTCTTTCCGGTGGAATGGAGTCCATTGGTGGACAGCTATTTTCAGGTTTGTCCAGAGATGTTTGAGTGGGTTTATGTCCAGGCTCTGGCTAGGAAACTCAAGGACATTCCAAGAGTTTTCCCTAAGTCATTCCTGTATTGGCTTTACTTTGTGCTTAGGGTCATTGACCTGTTGGAAGGTGAACCTTTGGCCTAGCCTGAGATTCAGAGCACTTTGAAGAAGGTTCTCATTAAAGATATCTCAGTACTTTGCTCCATTCAGCTTTCCCTCAACCCTGTCTTTTTCACAATCTTACAGCCCTTATGCAAACTCTAAGCAGAAGCTTATGTTTTTCACTGAGGTGAAGCTTCTGTCTGGCTACTCTACTCTACTAGAAAGCTTCTAGAGGTTTCCACACAGGTTCTATGGAGCTCAACCAGAGTGACCTTCAGGTTCCTGGTTACCTCTGTTACAATGGGCCACTCTCCCACAATTGGTCAGCCTGGGTGGGTGGCAAGCTCTAAGAAGAGTCATGGTTGTTCCAGAGTTCTTCCATTTAAGAATTATGGAGGCCACATTACTCCTGGAAACCTTGAATGCTGCAGAAGTGTTTTTGTAGCCTACCTCAGGTCTGTGCTTGGACACAATCCTGTCTCTAACCTCTGCAGGCCATTTCTTCGATCTCACTGCTTGGTTTTTGCTCTGATACACATTGCCTTCTGTTGGACCTTCTATACACAGGTGGGTGTCTTTCATAATCATGTCTGATCATTTGAATTGACCACAGGTGAACTCCAAACAAGGTGTAGAAACATCTCAATGATCATCAAAAGAATAGAATGCACCTGAGCCAGATTTTAAGTGTAATAGCAAAGGGTCTGAATAACTGAGAATGTGATATTTCAGTTTTCTATTGTTAATAAATTTGTGTAAATTTCTAAAATCCTGTTTTGTCTGTCATTTTGGGGTATTGAGTATTGTTTTTTGTAGGGAAAAATTAATTTATGATTTTAGCACAAGGCTGCGAAATAGCAAGAGGTGAAGGGGTTTCAATACTTTTTGGATCCACTATACATATTATACAGTATATATATACAAATACAAAATGTTCAGTGCCTCAACATTTCGAAGCGGGTTGTGTAATTCTGTCCCATATCACATTCTGTCACAATATATATATACACATTCTATATGGTATATACTTTATAATTGTAGATTTCCACCGGTTAGCAGTTTTTTTAGTCACAACTAATTACATGAATGTTCCTCTAAGTAGCATTTGTAAATCTGTTATAAAGGCTATGTATAACAAAACTGTTCATACTTTAATTCCAGGGATTCTTGGAAAAAAAAATCCCATTACCTAAAATCTCAGCACAATTTTGATTACATTTTAATCTGTTTATGGACTACTGTTCATTTAAACAGAAATGTGTATTTATATATGAAAAAATGTTCCATAGTTAGGTACTTTAATTTTGCTGTATTGTACTGATAAATGTGTGTAAGCATTTTGAGCCTATCTTCAGTGAGGAGCACCATATAAAAATAAGCTGAATGGAAAAGAAAATTGGATTTAGTGTTACAGCATTGGACTGTAAGACCATTCTGCCTCTGTGTATATTAGTGTTTAACATGGCGTAGCGTAAATAGCATCAGCATATGTTGACTTATCACTTTTATTCATCAATTTTCTACTAGATTGTCTTTTTTCAATTTCCCTGTCATTGGAGACTTCCTTTAACCCCCAGAAATAGACCTTATAATATTTCAGATTTCTGTAAAGCACCACAGGGGCTAGAATTAGAAAAGGCCGAATGAAATGACTGATAGAGTCTATCAATTTTTAAAGCTAACATTTAAGTGGAGCTATTTCTGATAAATGGTATTTAAAGTATTGTTATCAAATCCATTTCAGATATAGAATTCTCTTTGAATAGATCTTGACTTCTTAAAGGAGAAGGTGTTTCTATATACAAATATTACTCAAGTCAACTATTTTTTTTTATATTCTGTTTAAAGGATACTTGTAATTGCTACAAGCTTAACTGTGAAAAATACTGTACAATGAGGTCTGACTACAAAATGTAAGTTGTTAAAAATCACCCACAATACTGTACAAAATATGACAAAAGTATTAATTTAAAGCAATGATAAATGTCTAAACTAAATCTGGCAACTCTTGCGTTTAGATATTGAAAAAATCCATCTATTACTCTTTTACTTCTATGTAACAAGACCTTAATAAAGGCTTCTTTTGGTTTTCATGACTTATAAAGTACCAGAAAATTTGATTCATTTGTGTAATGTGGCCTACTAATATAATTTCACTTTGAAACAGTCAGAAGTGTGTTATGTGAGACATATTTATCATGATATTGCATGCTCTAATATATGGCCCATGAATCCTTCATTTTCATAAGTATTTTACCAGCATATCAAATGCCACACTGCACAGAGATTAACAACCACTTTACTGATGCTTTGTAAGTGTTATGAAGCATGAAAGAAGTGTTTGATAAGCTCTTGTTACATAATAGTAAATGAGTAATAGATGCATTTTTGCTGTATCCATACTAAAGTGTTACCATTTAAATTAAATGAATTGGTGTTAGTATTGTTGTGGATCATTGTGATATCTCTTGTCATTTCATCTTCTCAAACCACTTGTCCTGGTTGGGGTCACATAGCAGGCCAAGCATTTCAGCTAAGATCTCCCTTTCTCCAGCAACAGATTCCAGCTCTTCTTGGGCAATTCTCAGGCATTCCCAAACCAGCAAGTAGATATAATCCACGCTGGTCCCCACCCAGTGGCATTTACCTGGGGCAGTTCTAATGGGAGCCGACTGGGTCCAAACAACCTCAACTGGCCCCTTTTGATCAAGAGCAGTAATGACTCTACTCTGAGGCTCTCCCAAATTACTGAACTTCTTACCCTATCACACAATGTCTCTCCAGCAGAGGAAACCTCATTTCTGATCTTTTACTTGTGATCTTATTGTTTCTGTCCTTACCCACAGCTCATGACAATACGTGAGGACAGGGATATGGATTGACTGGTAAACTAAGAGCTTTGTCTTTAAACTCAAAACAGAACAGTATACTTGTTTTATTATACTTATACCTTTTGTGAAAGTGTTTATTTGATATTTGGACTTCAGGTTTCACACATTATATGCTTCATGTCTACATTTCTTCAATTATTACAAAAACATGAAAAACGTTTCAGTTTTAATGATGTGTTTACATAGATTGTTGTAGACACTGAACACACATGAAATGCTTGTGTTCCAAATAACGATATAGTATTTACTCTATACAACTCTAAGCAATTGATACACAGGTAAACAGACTTGAGCTGAGAAAACTTTGTGCGGTAGTGGGGGGATGTGATAGCAGGCTGCTTGCCGATTGTCGACACTTTTACAAGGCAGAGAGGTTCAAAGGGATTTAAGGTGGGATGGATTAACAAGTTTTTTTGCAGGCTTTGGTAATTCTAGTGTTAACACTTCATTCACTTTCAGCTGGCAACTAATATTTTCCTTTAACAGACCTACAGAATAAGCTTTACAATGTAGCTGTACATAAACCAAAATTAAATTTCCAATCAGTTTTGTAATATTATTGCATAATAATACAAAAAATAATGTTAAGGGTAATCAGTCTTTCAATATGTCTTTTAATATGTCTATTAAACCCTTTTAAATTGTTTTCGCCGTTATTATAAAACATAATAATTTCTAACCCTTTTTGTCAGGAATTGTTTCAAGGGCTTCAGTCTTATAAGTTTTCTCTTAATTTCCACTAGTAGCCTTGTATGATTTACTATGTAACAGAAAAAAAATCAGATGAATAAAGTCCATTAATTCCTTTAGATGGTTTGAAAACCTGTATTAGTTTTACATACAGCATTTTCCACACAAGACTAAAGAAATATTTCTCCTTCAGTCTGTGGGAGTAGGACATGTCTTTTAGCCCCAGGATGCACTTGGTTACTCTTCTGTGTACAACCTCTAAAGCTGCAATATCTTTTTGAATAATGGCGATCAGAAATGCACACAGCACAAACCTTGTCTTACTAGCACATTATAGAAACTGAATATAATATCCCTCAATTTATATTTAACAGTTTTATTATTATAAAATATATAATTATATAATATATTAATATATTTTATTGCTAATTTAAATGCTTATCTGCATTGTATCGACAACGCCATTATTAAATCAGCAGAAACTCTTGATCATTTTCCGATTTTACTCACTGTCCGTCAAGGGATAGTGAATGTTCTGCCTTGAAGAACAGCTGTTTCTTATTCAAAGGAATGTTAACATAACTTTATGAACATTCATGTAGATAGTTGTTAGGAAGCAGAAACAGAATTACAGGAAGTCAGAGTTAGACAGCAAGCTTCACGAATAGTCATTGTTTTTTAGTCCCATTAAAGCAAAGCTTGTAAGTATTATTTTAGGTTAGTTGGATAAATGCATAGCAAAGTTATATTGTTTATTTTAAATCAGTAATTATTTGTAATTTGCTTTCTTTTCAGTTTCATTCTAACTTCCTAAAATCAAAATAAAATTGGAGTAAGGTGATATCTCCTGACTCTATGAATCTTTTGTGCAGTAGACTTTGGCTGCTGTTTAGTTTCTGGTTCAAACACCAGAGACGAGAACAGTACAGAGAATATCCCTAATATTACTTACTGTGATGTCAGAAATCAAAACCGAGCCAGTCACATGACTCTACTCGGAGCATCACAAAATTAGTTAAAATTAAAAACAGACTCCTGAATCAATACAACCATAAAAATAAAAAGTAAATATACAAATGTGACAAATTAAGGTTTCCGTGACCCCTTGAACTCTCAGACCAGAAGTCAGACACCAGATAAAAGTCCAAATAATGGTTTATTATAATAGTAAATGTGCACAAAGCACCACTACTCCACACTACTCTAATAAACAATAAACAATATTCAATCCTCCACTCCCAGACGCTTAGCCACCCTGCCTCCCAACTCAGCTCACTGTCTGGGATTTCCCATGGTCCTTTTATAGTCCATGACCCGGAAGTGTTTGTCCCTCAGTCCATGTGACTTTCTATCACTTCCGGGTCAGGTAAAAACTTCTCTTTTTCTTCAGCCCGGAAGTATATCATTTCTTCAATTTCCGTGAGTTGGAAATACTTCCAGGCTATATGGAAAATATAAATCTCTGGGCCTCCCTTCAGTGACTCCTGGTGGCCCCGACGTTATCCAGCAGGACTGTGTATTAAAACTCCATAGTCCATGATGCCCTGCTGGAATTCGGGGCATCTCCACGTTGCAAGGAGGACTCCATCTAGCGGCCTGGGGGTATTGGCCGGGATGAATGGCCGGCCATATCTCACAGTTCCCCCCTCTTAGTGGAGACCACTGGGATGGAGCGGCCAGCCCCGCGAGGGACGTCTTCCTCCAGGAGGACCATTCCGTCGGGCCCTGGCTGCGTTGTCTAGACTCCCCAGAGAACCTAGGAGGAACGGTGTATCGGCTGTCCCTCCGATCCCCTGTCCTCCGAGGACAACTTCGCCATATGTGGCCCGGCCGACGACACATAGCAAAGATGTCGCCCTCCTGGATGTCTTCCTCCGCGAGACTGGAAACACCGCGGGAACTCCGTCAACTCCGCCCTTTTTTCCGCCGAGGGAGGTTTTATGGCCGCCTTGATATTCTCCGCCCTTCTTTCTAAGTTGTCAGGAGACCCGCGTTTTATTTTTGGGATCTCCTGCTTATTCTGGGGCTTGTACACAGTTTGGGTCTCTCTATTGCTGTTTGTACGCCCTTGGACCTTACTTTATTCAGAGGCGGCGTCTTCAGCACCACATCGCCCCGAGAGACAGTACCTTCCAACTGCTCCGGTTTGATTGGCGCTTCCCCCGCCCCTTCTGTTACCAATGACAACTCCCTTATAGCGTGGATCGGGGTCTTGAGGTCCGGCTCGCTTCGAGAAGCCGTCTCGTACAGCTGCCCCGGTTCAATCGGTCCTTCCCCCGACCACTCGGTTACCATTTCACACTCTACTGTAGGGCACACAGTGCTTTGGCACCCGCTACTTATTAATCGCGGGCCCGGTTTACACTGTGTCCCTATTTCATTATATACGGTACCAGTTTTACCTACCTGTACCGCCAAATCAAATAATACGGGAGGCTCTCGACCAAACTGCCGTAGGTATTCATCCACCTTTCGTAACGGCGCTTCAGCCGCTGCTCCCAGTTCTCCAACAATCTTCTGTATTGTTGCCACAATCTGCAAGAAACTGTGCACGGGCTGAAGCAACTTCTCCAGCTCGCGCACGTCAAAAAAGATTATTTAATACAGCCAGAGGTATGCTCAGGAGATCACTAGCCTTACCCTCCGGCTGGGAGCCAATGAGCACGCCCGCTCCTGGCACGTGCTCTGACGGGTTCCGCAAGGGAGCCTGGGATTTGGAGTTCGTTTCGGAGGTTCGTGGTGCCGCTTTTGGCTGACTGCGATCCTTCTGTCTCAATTTATCGACGGACCGCTCAGTCATTTCCCGGACCTCCTTACTTTTTCGTGGGATGAGCAGTGCTTCGCTCGCCTCCCCTTTCCCTTTCGGAAAAACCAAGTCCATCTTTTCCTGCGTGAAGACACAAACAGCTGGACACGGTCCTTTTATAGTCCATGACCTGGATGTGTTTGTCCCTCAGTCCATGTGACTTTCTATCACTTCCGGGTCAGGCAAAAACTTCTCTTTTTCTTCAGCCCGGAAGTATATCATTTCTTCCATTTCCGTGAGTTGGAAATACTTCCGGCTATATGGAAAATATAAATCTCTGGGCCTCCCTGCAGTGACTCCTGGTGGCCCTGACGTTATCCAGCAGGGCTGTGTATTAAAACTCCATAGTCCATGATGCCCTGCTGGAATTCGGGGCATCTCCACATTGCAAGGAGGACTCCATCTAGCAGCCTGGGGGTATTGGCCGGGATGAATGGCCGGCCATATCTCACAACATATAAAATGAATTAAATATCACATTACCTTTTTTACCTTTTAACACTAGAATCCCTGAAGCTTAAGATTTTCTTCATTGTCCCTGACCTCCTTAAATTTTCCTGACATATGCCAAGAGGTTTGTAGCTCCTTATCACTGCCCCAATAGCCTGCCAGAACACAGCCTGTTACACCCCCAATTCAGTCAGATGAAGGCATCGCCCATCTGAAATCCTCACAGTTCAAATCTGTGTTGAAGTGTTTATCTGCTGATGCGTTTGTAAAGAATTATATAAGTAATGAAATACCATGATTTGAAATACATACATTTCATGTGCGTTCCGTGTCCACAACGATTTTTGTAAATATACAGGGTGGCCCATATTTATGTATATGACATTTTACAGGCTGTGGCATTTAAACTACTATGTGAAAAGTACCAAAAATGGCATCAGGGTAGCCTGAGAATGGGAGTAATGATGTGCTGTACCGGGCAACCCCTGCTGTGTTCAAATACAGAATGGCAGCGAATTGATTGTTGCTAGAGCAGTGCATATGTTATATGTGTTTATACTCCACAACAAACAACTATGCACCTCTCTTTATTTGGAGGCAGTGGCCCTAGTGTGCTAACCATCACAAGAATAAACACAAAATTCAACATCGGCGGTACTGTTTTGCAAGCAAAGGGAGCAGCTCTTGTGGCGAATGCCTTTTAAAGTTCCCCTGAGAAGCCGAAATCACAGCAGCGTGTGTCCAAAGAGCTGAACATTTCTCACACAACGCTGCAGAAAATCACAAAGAACCTGAACTTAAAGCCATATCATCCTCATTTGATTAATGCTCTCAATGAGGATGAACTGGATAGGCACATGCAGTTCACAGACGTGTGGCTGAGAATGCTGAAGGAAAATCCAGGTTTGGCAGAGCACGTCATTTGGACAGAAGAGGCCAAATTTCACGTTTCTGGTAGTGTTTACCGGTACAATTCCATGTAGTGGTGGGGAGAAAACCCTCATGTGACTATCAATATTGATGACGAAAGTCCTGGTGTCATGGTATGGGTCAGCGTCTGTTATGATGGTTTGATCGGGCCATTCCAAGATGGGGCACCGCCACAGTACGCCGTACCAATGCAACCGTGGTTGAATGAAACATTCCCGCAACGCTGGATTGGCCGACACAGGCCTGTGGAATGGCTGGCTTGGTCTCCCGATTTGACCCCACCAGACTTTTTCCTGTGGGGATACCTAAAAGACAAGGTGTATCAACATCACATCCAAAATGTGGCTGAGCTGCTTGCAGCTATCACAGAAGAATTTCAGAGGATACCGGTACAAATGTGACAAGCAGCCTGTGACAACGTTGCTCCCTTTGTCTTCAGGTGTGTATCGATCTGCTTGGCACATTGGTGGACCACACTATGGTGTATAGAGGATGAAAAACATTTAAGATTCTTAATGTTCATGTTCCATTATGTTACTTGATAATAACATCGGTACTTTCCTGACAATAATGCCTTTTCAATCATATACATAAAGTTGGGCCACCCTGTAGAATGACAGGAAATGAGAGGCAAGTAATGCTAAACAAGGTTAAAACAGAAAATGCTTTCATATGTTATAGTAATAATGACATAATTTTGATGTTAATTGTAGGATGTGTGAAGACTGAAATCCACATATCTAAGAAACACTTTCACAAAAGGTGTAACAAAGTATGCCTTTATTCAAGAATAAAAATGAAGAAAAATAAATTGCTCAATTGACATGTTGCTGAAGCCCAACTATCAGTTGGTACAAAATAAAAGACCTTCACTTTCAGGTGTGTTTGCGTGTTTCATTTTCAACCAGTTGTCACAGTGGTAACGCTTCTCTGTACCGTTTAGAAATGGCAAGGTAATAGGTTTGAATCCTAGGACGTTTCTGCATTTAGTGTTTTGAGTAGTGAAATACTATTATTATTATTATTGTTTTCACATAATAAAAACATACATTTGATGTGAGTCTGTAACATCCTATTTAAAATGATGGTACTTGTAAAAGATGTTACTTTTCCTCGCACACAAACATTCATATCAACATGTCATTTGAATGATTTTTTTTAATTCAGTTTAATTCTCAATTAAAACTCAGTTTGAATGAATTTTTTTATTAAGCTTTATTCTTGGATTTTTGAATTAAATAGAATCGTTCAAATTACATTTTGATGTGAATGTGCGAAGAATAGTAACACCCACCATAGACATTGCAGTTTCTGTTTGCTGAACAAGACACCAAGAAGAAATGACTGAGCTGTGTCTGTGTGTCTGCTTTTACCCTTTCAGCACTAAATTTAAACTGGCTGTTACAGACTCAAATCCAAATGTATGGTTTTATTATATAACCAGTAATGGTGCACTGCACGATAACATGCAGTAAATACAGTTGACTTGAGCATTCATAGTTTTCATACTCTTTCTTTGTACGTTTAGCATTCCTTTGCTCAGAGGTTGATGCGCTTGCTGCTTCCTGAGCAGCTCTTCTTTTCTCCACCCTAGTGGCTTGCTTCTCCTTTTTGTTTTGTCGGCTTCTTTTCGCGTTAAAACTGATTTAATTCGAGTTTGTGTTTCAATTACTTAGTACGTTTTCCTTAATTTCTCACTTAAGATGGCACTTAAGTCTTAAATCTGCCTCAAGAATGATTTAAGATATGAAGAGGTAGAGGACCTGATGACCACAGGTAAGTCATTTTCCAGAGCACCTAGTTTGATTACTGTGTTTTCAGCCCCTGGCACTGCCCTTTTCCTGAGTGGCATGTAGTTTTGCATTCCTACTATACATTCAGGTTATCTTACATTTCTGAAGGCTATGCTGTGCCCTGACCCATCCTGTGCCACAGGTCCTCTACTAGCAACATTTAACTGGACAACCTATTATGAATGATCATTCATTTTAGAGACTTCATATATTTAATGTATGAGATATGTCATTGCATTAATGACATAAAGCACATTTCACAATAACTAATCAGCATTTTGTCTGCTTTACACTCGTCTCCACATTAAGTAATCTGTACCTTAATCTTGTCCATGAATGCTTGCTTTTAATACACAGTAATGATCTTTTGTGTTTAAAAGTCATTTGAGTTTTACCGTTGAAGTTCATTTTTAAATCAAATGTGCAAAGCACTCTATTCTCTGTGCTTTCAGTTTCTCCAATAAAGTAACAATAAACAAGCCGAACTGCAATTATACAATGACAAGAATACAATGTACATCAGTTACCAGCCATTTAATTTCTTCGAAGGCATCGTTTCTAGTCTGTATGAGCTAAAGCTAAGAGCACAGTGACATTGCATTAAAGGTCATCTTATGTTTAGAATCATTTTAAAAGTATATTTCAGGTATAGCAGTTAATTTAAAAAGTGTTACAGTGTGACATATACTTCCAGCTAGCAATATGCTAGAATTTGACTATGAATGTGATTTGAATGGAATCACAAAAAAAGCTCACAGGGTGACAAGACAATAGGCAATTGATTTAAAAGCAAAGGCCATTTTTTCACTCAATCCACTAAACTCCTTACCATTTGAAATATTTTTCGCTTACTTCATTTAATTGCAGAGTGGTTTTCTGACATCTTTATTATTCTAAAAATAGCAGACACAGCACTGGACATTTCTGATGACTTATTCTAGCCAAGATGAGGAGGATTTGTGTTCTGAATGGCACTGTCTCTCTTCCCTTTTTGAAACTATAGTTTTGTCAGCCAGTTAGCTGCAATGTTCTTAACATACAACACATATTTTATCCTTGTCAGCAAGCAGCTGCCAAAATCAGACTCTCTTCTTCCTGAGTCAAGTGCTTATCAATTAAAATATCTCAGTCATTATAACACCGACTTAATTGAAGGCAATCACCTAACGTATGCATGGGAAAGCTAAAAGCAAGCCATCATTTAGCTGACATGAGGAAAATCCTGCCTAGCAGCAAATATATTGTTTAACAATTACCAGTTATGGACGCTGATTAGGCTTCTACAGCCTTACTCCTCTATTTCAGAAGAAAAACCTTTTAAGATACATTTACTATTTTTATTGCACACATAAATTTACACTTCCAAGGAGGAACTCTCTTTATATTTAATGGAGTTCCCCTTCGGTATAATAAGCATCCTTTTCTTTTATCTTCCTCTCTGCATTAGGTGTGTTAATTCATTTTCTGATTGCAGTTATTCCTAATTCATGGTCTCTGGGATCCAGAGCCTATTCTTGAAGCACTGGATTCAAGGCAGCACCCAGCAACAGAGAAATTAGCTGCTGCATGGCACTCTGACACGCATGCACAGCATTAATCACTCATGCCAATAAACATCAACAACATGTTTTGGGTCAGTGGAGATGGGTCAGAGGAAAATCCTCATCAACAAAAAAGGAACAGAAAGAACACTGCACATAATACTCAAGTCCTGGTTACAGGAGCTGTAAAGAAACTGTTAACAATCACACTAGCATGACTCCCTAAATCTGTAATCGTCAATAAATTATGTTCATGTCATTTTACTTAAAACACTTCATAATGGTATAGTCATTAACACTAGAATTACCAGATCCTACGAAAAAACTCGTTGATCCGTCCCACCTTAAATCACTTCGCACTTCTCCATCAGCATCTTTTGTCTTGTAAATGTGTCGATAAGCAGCAAGCAGCCTACTGTCACATCCCCCCACCGCCGCACAGTTTTCTCAGCTAAAGTCTGTTTACCTGCGTGTCAGTTGCTTAGAGTTGTATAGAGTGAGAAGTCAAGCAAAATGACACCTTTTATAAATACTATATTGTTATTTAGAACACATGCATTTCATTTGTGTTCCGTTTCTACAACATTCTATGTAAACACATTGTTAAAACAGAAACGTTTTTCATGTTTTAGTAATAATTGACAAAATGTAGACATGAAGTGTATAATGTGTGAAATCTGAGGTCCAAATATCAAATAAACACTTTCACAAAAGGTACAAATATAACAGAACAAATGCACTTCTATTCAAGAATATAACTGCAGATAAAGAAACCGCGTTAGGGTGCGACACTGACACGCATATATACAAAGTGCAGCAACAGCAACATCCACCTGCAGCTATATACTCTCCACTCTAGTGTTTAGATCTGGACGGTGTATGCGCCCAAAACATTAACATTTATATGTTACTTACATAAAAGCCAGATCAAATGTTATGTTACAGACTGAAATCAAATGTATGTTTTTATTCTAAGATAGTAAGAATAAGAGTAGTTCACTTCTCAAAACAGACACATCCAGGGTCGAACCCATGAAGTTTTGATTACCAGTCAACAGTTAATACCGTTGCACCACCGAAGCGGTCGTAGCAAATGCGTGTCAATGTCGCACCCTAACGACATTGACACTAGTTTGCAGATAGTGAAGGTGTCTGAAATACTTACTGCATCCACATTTATTCCAGACACACCACAGTAGTCACAGGTGATACATTCCAAGATCTACGTCTGAAACTGCCAATAGTAGCAAACTCTATATATTAATCATTTTTGTTTGCACACAGTACATACCTATGATAAAGTTTATTTGATAAATGAAACACAATAAGACATTACCAACATTAAATAATAATAAAATATATTGTACATTATTATATTTGTGCTCTCTCTCCCTCTCTTGAATGAAAGGGATTCTGATGTTTTACCTTAACCTGCAAGGGATGACAGAATAATGGAAAATATCTTGTACAAACTTATAGTTTTAAGACATTTTTACATTTATTTCTTAAAAAATATTTTAGCCTATTGTTGGTCTTCACCAGCTTCTCCTTTCTTCATTGTTTCCACTGAAGGGAAGTACTTCATTGCTTCTGTTAGGATCTGAAGAACTGCCAGCATCACTACGTGTACTTTGGCACTTCAGGGCCGTTATTAAGCAACATTAAGTGTTATTTCCACAACAACGCTGCAAAAATATGGCAACAAATGCATACAGCAAGAACACTAGAGGCTGGTTTAAACTATAACTGGATGTAGAGAATGCAGTAATCGTTTATTTCTGGAATTATCTATTTAATATTTTTGGGCCATGGCAAATCACGGATAACTGAAACCACAGAAACAAAATCCATGGATATGGGGGCTCTTTGTAATTGTATTAATTTTTAAAAAACTATTTAAAAAATCAAATATTAAATGCAGTGTGCTAAGTATTTGGAGCATGTACTTATACACTACACAAGTTTCATATCTGGAGAGATTCAAATTGAATGTCTACTTACCCAGAACATTTAAAATCTTCCTGCATATTTAATTGTCAGTCTTTGCTCAAGCAACTACTGTACATGAAAGCAAGTTAAAACAATTAATTGTGTGCATTACAAATCATTTTTAAAACTACTTGATTTCATGCAGCAACATTCAATATTTTGTTTATTTCAGTTTTTAATTGTATAATATTAACCTTCTGTTATTAAATATAAAAATGTAAAAAAAAAAAATTAAGAATAACTAGAATATACACGATAATTCCTAAATTCTAAACCATGCATTAAAGGAAGAGGAGCATGTAATTTTAAAAAATCGCTTCTTAAAGTTAAGTACAAAGGGTAGTTATAAGGGTGGATTATTTTTGTTGTCAATTGGATGTACACAACATTGTTACACACAACAAACAGTTTATTAATGAATATAACAAATAAAGTTAGAAAAATACTCAAAAATCTCAAGTTCTTTATGCCTAGATTTTTTTGGTAGTATACAGATTAAAACCTTCAAGACTTTCTGCAAGTTGCAAAATACACAGATTTAGATATTAAAACTGTTGATCTTAGATTACCTGCTGTCATAATGCTATCTTTTAGCAAGACAATCTACCCATTTACAAATATGCATGATTCATTGTATGACTGTAAACCAAAGCTGGCATCATCATCATCATATAAAAACATATTTTAAAAAGGTTGAATAAAAGAACTTTTAAGATATTCATCCATCTATCCATTCATTTCCTGATCTTGCTTAATTCAATATAATAAAAATGCAATTTGAGCACAACCTCTCTGAAGAACAATCACAGCTGAATGTTGCTGTGGTTACAGGCTGTTGTCAGTTTTTATTGATGCAGCTAAAGGGTGAAGTATTAACCTGTGGTGCCATGGTACTCAGATCTGTCTTACTGCTTATCAAAACATTTGTCCACTAGCCTATATGGACCTTCCTATTAATTTGGGAGGTTATTTACTGTGTCTTTTTCTCAAGCAAAAAACTGTGTCACCAGTCATATCCGGTACTCTTGCTTCACAGGAAGTTGCCTTCTGCTTGCAATACCAATGAGGTACAGTCACAGTCAATCATCATTCTTATAAAAGGCATTTTTAACAGTACAATGTTGGATAAATGTACCACAGGCCTGGATCCAAGGGGTCATTTAGCAGAGCATCCTAAACACACACCCATGCTACTGAATATACTGCTATTTGTTGGATTTTTGGTACATTATCACACAACATGCTACCCCTTCCAGTATTTGAGCTACCCCCCATTACCACTTTGGTCCCCAACCAGGGCCGATACACCATTTCTTATATATTGTCCAGCAGTGCATCACTTTAACATTACCAGTATCATGGGAGATAAGAAGAAAAATGCACTCCATACTTCTTCTTCCTATTGCTAGTGTAAGTCTAATTTTACAAAGACAAGCAATAAACTTTATATGGAGTTTATATGGAGTTAGTGAAGGGCTGTGTCAGCAATAATCTGCAAAGGAAAAACAAAGGTTAAGAGTTACATCCATGCAGAAAAAAGGTAAGAGAAACAACATTTCAGCAAATACTGAAATGTCATCTCAAAGGGCTTTATAAGTATAGAGTGTCACACACGTGCGAGTAGGAGGCAGCTAAAGGGCTTAAGTAATTGTAATACCATATCAGACCAGGGGGCGGCAGGGTGCACTGACTGTCTTTCTCAGTTCCTTCCTTTCTGGGAAATCCCGCCAGGTTTCGGAACCTTTGATGATGTCACTTCTGGTCCCAATGACACCACGTCCGGTCCCAGGCCTTCGATGATGCCACTTCCGGTTCTGCCTGCTTCGATGGTGTCACTTCTGGCTCCGCCCACCTTGATGATGTCACTTCTCATCCCAGGGCCCCTTGATGACATCAGTTCCTCTACGGGCCTTTAAAGCCACCATCTTGTTTCTAGTTAATCAGTTCTGTTTTGGACTAAGTCTTGTGAACAACTCTGTTTGAAATCTCAAGGACATATTATACAGGTGGCTGCTCCAAACCTTTATGATGTCTGGTGTTCTTATTTATCACAAGAGACACGATACAATTACTCATATGCATTTTTACACTAGGAGAATAAACAGGTTTACTGACTTTCCTAGGTCATACAGTAAGTCAACAACTGGGGTTTAAAATCTGATACCATACACACTTCACCACTCTATGTTTTATCCTCATACTGATAACCCTGTTGTTTTCCTCTTGGTACCAGGAACCCTAAAGCTACAGACATTTAAAGGACCATCCATTTTCTCACCTTCTTAATTAGGTCAATTTGTAACATTGGGTGCAAGACAGGAATTTGATAGTACTTAATAAATACATCAGTGTGAAATATTAATGCTACCTACAAAGATGCAAGCACAGGAACCATCCAGAAAAACTGCTTCTTTCTTCTTTTAACCTGTGCATGCACACAAGGAACAGCATTTCCTTAAAGGTGACAAGAACAAAAATCTAGTCCAGAATACTTGAGCATTTAACAATAATAATGAAATTAACAGAAATAACTCTAGATAGAATACCATTGAATAGTACACACTCCTAAGCTTGCTCATGCAGGTCCAGTTTAGAGTCACATGTTCTTTGGTTGAGGAAGAAACACCTACACAGTCACTGAGAGAATGTGTGCAAACTTCGTACAAAATGAATGGGTAAACATCAAACACAGCCTTCAGGAGGTGTAAGGCGGAAATGCTGATTAATGCCCCATCATGCCACTCTAGACATGTTAAAAACAAACAAACAAACAAAACTGTTATAGAGCACAAGACCAAATACTTTTCACTTGGATTCCTCATCACACTCTAAAAATAACAACTTGGAAGTTACGATGCTTTGCAAGGTCAACATGGTCAAATGGTCAACATTTGTCTATACAAGCTTAAATCTACTTAATCCAGTTTAGGATCATGGGAATCAGATCCTTGCAGCCCTGAGTGATGCAATTATTAAAATGCATACAGATTTGCTTGTTGATAAATCACACCTTAATCATGCCATCATTGAGCAATGGGTGAAATAATTCAAGAAAATTAATTTCAATGATAACTAAACAAAACAAATCATTCTAAACCAGAAATAAATGAGACATGATGTGGTGGGCTCATGATGATCATGAGGAATGCTTGGAGAGTGAGATTGCAGCTAAGCCACACAGATTTGTCACTTTTACAAGTCCTATAAACATATCTTTATTTTATATAAAAACGTCTATGCGTGGAAGTGTGTGTGTCTGTCTGGCCCAGAAGTGAGAGGTGGAGTCGGGCTGAGGGCTCCACCTCCGAGGATACACAAGCAAGGTGAGCACATCGGCAAAACGAAACCTCCAAAGAAAGAGTTATTTGCTTAGTCACTAATACAGAAGTGAGGCAAGCACATCGGCAAAATGATATCCGTTTTATGTTTCCTCCTGCCGCTAATACACAAGCAATGCGAACACGTCGGCAAAACAAAATCTCCTAGGAGAGAGATGCCCAGAGTAGTTCTTTTCAATTACCTGATATCTCTACATTTCAATATTTTTTCTGACAATTTCAATAGTTTCTATGACCGCGTGCTTTTTACAGCATGGACTTACACAGCTAGTATATATATAAAGTGATAAGATGTCCATCCACCTGGCATCCATACCCAGATGTAATATCATCCAGCATCCACAAGAGGGTGATAATGTGTGATAAACAAAGGAAAGTGGCTGGAGTGGGTATGATAGTAAACTGTTTGGCATACATCTGTGCGTCCTGTCATAACATTAACCAGTGCCCACAACAGGGCTGGAATAATCAATGTCCGATAAAGAAAGCCAATAAGATGCAAAAAGAAAAGCAGGACGCAATCATAATGGACAGTCTTATCATTTAATAAATGGGCCTTTTGCTATGCTGGTCTAAACATAACAGGCTTCAGCTGAGTTATCAGTTCTCAGGTTGGTAGACAAATGCATACATGATGTCTATGTTTGTTCAAAACTTTCATTAAAATAACAGATGTAATACCAATTTACACCACTTTTGTGCAGAACATCTTTACCAGAGTATGCCTGATGAAACCATTCAGTTATTTTAAGATTAAAATAAAAACAACTTTCAACCAAACATATTTCATGGTAAACAACTCTGACCTACTTTAATGGATTAAGCAGTGAGAGATTTAACTAAGCTTGCATGGAAAATGTTTTTGAAACTCACCTTGGATGACATGAAAAACACGCCCCAGGCATGAAGTAACAAAATGCCAAAACCCTCCATTTTCTCTGAGCTATAACATGAATTTGAAGACCTTGAGCTTGGGTCATCTCAGCATTTGCTATGGGAATCTCCCAGTTGCTGCTGCTGCTGATTCCTGAAAGTGAAAGCCGTTTTCTCATTAAAATACCCTGCACAGTATTGTTTGGTATCATATGCCTTCTCAGTTTCTGTTGCGAGTGGGCGAGTGGGCATTCTGTCACATTTCTAATTAGAAAAGGTAAATCCATCACAAATCAGAGGGGTTAATGTATGTAGTTTTTAGATACGATTTCAAAATGGATAAGGATGTTTATTACAAGAAATATACAGTAAATGCATCATTCATGGAAAACTCTTTTTTGTTAACTGCAGGCTGCTGGTGGCACTGAACATGCTTGTCGCTCATTTTCTAAACAATATGTCTGCATGACATGGAGCATTAGGATTAACCTACAAAATTGCAGAGACACTGTACTTTCCTTCTTGCACAATCCCATTAAGAAAATTATATTAACTAATTTAGCTCTGCAGCACCATATGTCATCTTATTTCCCTGTTTAAGGATGGCATCATGGTTTGAAGAATATTTCTTAGTTTCTCGATTGACGACTAAAATGGTGTATGAAATTATAAACCCTTTAGATGTGCAGTCTTCCAGAGACGCAACAGTAAAAGCTTCCAAAATATTAATCATCTGTGTCTTTGCATTTCTGACTAGACTTAGGTGCCTGCATTTTTTCAGTTAAACATTTGACATCAGATCTAATTAGTACACTATCATCCATTGCTTTTGGCTGGTGAAGAATTATATGATCAGAATAGCCCTACAAAAAACATTTTTTTTAAATAAGAATGAAAAACATAAAAGTACATGTGCTAATGTTGCAGTGAACTGCATGGACCTGCTAAGATCAAGAACATTTTACTGTATATTCTGGTTTAGGTTTTTGATAGCTAACAAATGCTTTGAATGGTGTTTTACCCTCTAGGGAAGTTCACCTCCATTTAGATATTTAAATGTATAATCTGCACTGCATCAAAATGCCCTTTTTCATAAATCACACTTTACCCTCTGTGAGGGTTGAGGTAATCACAAGATAGATCAAGAAACACTGGTGGTAAAACAGGAAGCTTTCATAATACTCTTAATTCTTATTTTCACCAATCATCACAGGTAATGACTGAAAGAATAAGGTTACAGATACATGAAGTTAAATAAGAATCGTGTCTGGTCTTCTCTGTGTCAGAATGAGGTGTTAAGGAACAACTTTCAGATTAAGAAGAACAAGTTAAGAAAGTTTGACTCTTTTGTTAGCATGAATTTGGGCACCCCAGGAGGTGTACTGAGCAATATCTACCAACAGAAAACGCTGGGGAAGACCTAAGAAATGCCACAACAAATGTATAGCAATTTTCTATGTCAATGGGCCTCAATTATTGTGCCAATAGTTAATCAGATGCATCAGAAGTACTGTTTAACTAAGTACTTTTCTGTTGTTACACACAAGCGCATGGGAGGCAGCAGGGGTGTCGAGCTAGTGCTGACACACACAGGTACAGGGGGTTTATGAGGTGTACTAATGCCTCTTCTTCCCTCCCTACAGGCCCTTGGATGACCATTTCCCTTCTAGATGTCCCGCCTCTTCCCCTTCCACAGCAATAAATGTCAACAGCCTTGCTCTGCAGTCAGTCTAATTCGAGACTCAGTCTTTTTTGATCACTTTCTTGTTTATTTTTTCCAGAGAACCTTACAATATATTGGGGGATCCCCAACCCTTTTTCATTGTATTCTGTCTCTTTTACGATATTTGTGTTTTTTTAAACCAGGGGCTAATATTATTAGTTTAGTTGAGTTGCTTACTGTTAAGCATGCTACATACAATCTTTGATGTTGTTGGTGTGAAAAAGGTTGCAGCAAAACTATAGATGATCATAGATTTCAGGAAACAGTCAACTGCTCACTTATCTCTTGCCATAAATGGCTCAGCCATTGGGAAAGCAGAAGCAATTAAGTTTCTGGGCACTGTTCTGTCACAAAACCTGGGACAATACCATCACATGCACAATTAAGAAAGCCCATTAAAGAATATTTTTTGTGTCATCTGAGGAAATTCAATCTCCCTCAAGCAATACTGGTCCAATTCTACACAGCCACGATCAAGTCCATTCTCACCTCATCTATAACTGTCTGGTTTGGTGCTGGCTCTCTTCAGGCTAAGGCCAATCAGCAGCACATTCTCAGAGCCTGTGAAAAGATCATAAGCAGTAACGTACCTCACATTCAAGTCTTATATGAATCCAGGGTAAGGAAGTGGGCTGCAATGATGATCTGATTCACCCAGGGCATCTCTTTTGCCAAAGACTTCCCTCTGGAAAACATCTTTGTGCAGTGAAAGCTAAAACAACATGTCAACTAAACAGTTTTTTCCTTGTGCAGTTACTCTTACTAATTAGGTCTGAGCATCTACTTAGTGTCTATGTATACCTGCACATTAGACTACCTGGACATTTTAATTCTAGTGTTTCTTTACTTTATGTATTGCCCTTGTATGCTGCATCATATTTTATCATTTTATATTTTATGTTCCTATATTTATCCTTTTTATTCTGTGCTATCCTCATATGTTGCATACTATCAAGACAAATTACTAACCTTGATGTACCATCCTGCCAAATTTCAGCACCTGGACAATAAATTAAAGTTCGATTCTTTTTTACTGGATCAGCTGAGCAAAATTGACTACGCACAATGCCAAAGCGCCTGGCAAGCACTTGCTGAACATGTCTTCTTTGAGCTTTGTCAAACTTTGCTCCTTTCACTTTGCATCTCCATATAGCTGACATTTGCATAAAGTGCCAAGCCCCATTTCTCAGGGCAATTACTGTCAGCACTGTGACAAAACGGGGGACGCAGTGCATTTAAATGTCCCACTCACTAGAGCATTATTAATGACAAATATCAACATTTTTTTTAAAAAGTGTCAGCTAATTTTGTTTTTTCTACAATATCACCAAATTTCAATCAAATCCGTCAAGGCATTTTTGCGATTTTGTGATTTTGTGGTATTTAGTTTTTCTATTGTATTTTTTTACCATAAATATTGCTATATCAAAATATCCTTTCTTAGTGGATACTTACTGCCCTTGATGTACCATCCTGCCAAATTTCAGCTTTATAGCTAAATGCGAATAATGTTTTTGTTGATGATTGGGTGAGTGAATGAGTGAATCAATCAGTCAGTCAGTCAATCACTCAGTCAGTCAGTCAACTTTGTATGATATATATATATATATATATATATTTATATATAGTAGGTGGCACAGTGGATCATCCCAGCAAGGAGTCGGGAAGATAATTTACCCAGACAGAAGGCCCCAAGTTGACAGAAAGGCATCCTGGCCAAGAGAGGGAAGGATGAGGCGCCTGAAAAAAAATTCCGTAATGGATGAACAGACATCCCGTCCAGCAAAGAAGATGGTTCCTTACCCAGACGGGAAGCCCCAGACAAATGCACAGGTGGCTTAACCGGATGTGTGCGTTGCACCTTCCCCGGCCGGGATAAAAGATTAGAACAGGGAAGGACTGTTTCTAGCTGTTATTTATTTACCTTGTTGCTAGATGGCAGCGGCCGTCAATATTAGTGCCCATTCAGGAACCAGCAGGGAATGCCGGCAGTTGTGGTCCGGCAGCACAACCCTGCAGGGGTCCATGGGTGTCGTGAGAGGGTGCTGCAGGGAGAAGTACTTCCTATTATGTAGGACTTCCGTGTGACTCAGAAGTGCTTCCAACAGGCAACAGTGCTGGTGCCAGAAGTACTATAGGGTCTTCAATAAAAGGCACCTCACTCCCTTGTCCAGGAGAGTAAGGAGGACAAGCAATATTCAACTGGAGGAAGGCAGTGCAGTGGAGAAAAGAGGTGTTTGAAGTAGAAATAACTTGTGCTTGATGCTTTTTGTGAGGTATTATAAACACCCTTTTATTTGAACCCAGGACTCTGTTGGTGTGTTCATGCTGGGATTTGGAACTCTCTGGCACCACCAAGGTCAGGTCAGGTCAGGTCAGGTTGGGGAGCATGCACTGGTACAGCACATTGCCACACCCATAACATGATGAAACAGTGTATTAAGATGAGAGATGGAGCAACAAGACCATAACATGATGAAACAGTTCACTCACTCACTCAGTTCACTCACATGATAGTGTGTCTTGAAATTCCTTCAGAAGGAGCTGAAGACTTATTAAGATGAGAGATGGAGCAACAAGACCATAACATGATGAAACAGAGGAGACACGCAGTCCAGTCCCACCTTCCAGAAATGACCATATATATGTCTCAGTCAGGTGTTATGTGGGCATCCCCTTGGCCTGGTCCAGCCTCTCCGGTCCTCAACAATGAGGTTCCTGTGAATTAGAACACCCTTGGAAAATCATGCAACATAGCCATAGTGCTGTAACTGATAGATAGATAGTGTGGCACGTGGCTGGGGGTGGTACCCAGCCGGGACGTCCAAGAGGACCAGAGGAGGGCTCACACCTCCTCCAGACCATGAGGGGGCGACCGCACTGGTTGCTTTGGGGGCCACGGGTGCCCGGATGCCTTGGCAGCCCTGGACCTCAGCACTTCCGCCACACCAGGAAGTGCTGGGGGGAAGAGGAGCAGGGACACCCGGAGTGCTTCCGGGGATATAGCCGGCACTTCCGCCACACTGGGGCATGTCGGAGGAAGATTGCCGGAGCACACCTGGAGCACATCCGGGGGATAATAAAAGGGGCCGCCTCCCTTCATTGAGGGCTGGAGTCGGGTGAGGAGAAGGACTGAGCTTGGTGGAGGCGGCCTGAAGAGAAGAAAGGTAGAGAGTGTGAGAGACCTGGACTTTGGGGAAGTCTTGGGGGTCTATTGTGTGTGCACTTATTGACATTTGTAAATAGAACTGTAAATAAACGTGTGGTGGTGAATTTACCATGTCTACCTATCTATGTCCGGGGCTTGTTCCACAATAGATAGATAGATAGATAATGCTAGATAAATATAGCACTCAGTTCACTCACATGATAGTGTGTCTTGAAATTCCTTCAGAAGGATCTGAAGACTTAAGATGAGAGATGGAGCAACAAGACAAACTCTTTAAAAAACAAGAGAGATTAAAATACCTTATAACACTATCTGTGTTTGATAAACCTTGGTGGCCATGAGTGTGTTATGAAACTAAATAACAGTTTTTGGTGGATTTAAAAAAAAATATAATGCTATGGCAATACATTTTCAAGACAGGATAAAGATTTGATGTGGTGTGGGACAAGGGTGTTAGATAGAATAGGTTGTGTTTTACTTGTGTTGCTGTGCCCATAATTCAAAGTGTTGCTGTGCCCATAATTCAAGGTGTTACATTGTGTTAAGGTCAAATAAACAACTGATCCACAAAAATAACCCTAGAAATTTAAATGGCCGATGCTCAGTATGTCATTATTTTTTAAGGTGCATTTTTAATTTTTGTGATATGCTTTCTTGCTTCATTATGGTCCATTTAAATTTTTTTATTGCCTTCTTTCCCTCACAATTTGTGGAAATATTCGCAACATACCTCTTATTCTGTGCATTTGCGTAAATTTCAAGAGGGGGTTTTCTTAGATTAGATGTCCATATTTATAATGACAAGCTGCATCATTTTGATTTATTTATTTTATTAGCAATGGCATTTCAATTTTTGAGTTGTCACTTCAAAATCGATCAGTTATCTTCTGGCTACCGCTGTCTTGGTTTTTTCTAAAATACCTTAAAATGTGACATTCTCCATTTATCTGTTTCTTTTTTTTTTAAAATTTTTATAAAATATTAGCTGCACTATATTCCATATTGTAGCATGTTAGAGTGCACAATTATTCACACAATACTAAAATTGAAAAAAGAAAAATGATTGGTTTAATCTTTATAGTAATTTACATTAAGACAATAATTGTCTTATTTGCTATATATGAAACAATAATTCCATTTTTGTTTCAGGCATCCGTCTTGGGGACTATACAGTTTATATTTTAATTTCTTGAATTATTATATGACAAGATAACACAGAAAATCTGCATACCATTTAAATAAACTATGCAAGTGGTCAAGCCCACAAGAACGCCTTTATTTTTGTTTATAAGAAATGATCAGATACCTCAGGAATATTGACTGAGGATCATTTGGCTCACATCAGGTTAGATTTTACTAGAAATGTGCCTGAACAGTATTGTTCACAATGGTGCTTGTTATGTATAAGCTGACATTCTTGGTTAATTTATGTCAAAAGTTGTAAATCACATTGGGCAAAGGCATCAGCCAAATAAGTAAGTAATAATAATTTATCCCATTGGACTACGTAATTAATAGATAATGTTTTCATGGGAGTAAACATTATGAGAGAATATTTTAGTGCACCATAGTTAGGTATTTTGGTTTGCAGTGCACGTTGAATTATATAAGTATTTGTTTTAAAAATGTAATGAAGAGATTGCTGAAATGGTACACAAGCAGAATGTTCCAGGGGGATGGATCAAGAATCTGTCTGATGTAATAATGTTCTTTTATGCACCTAGTAAGACTTGCTAGTTGGCATGTAAACAGTTTTCATAACAGAATAAGAGCTGAATTCAAGATATACTGAAGAAAAAGGATATAATGGAGAAAGACGTTTATTTTAGGCTGATTGTGCAAAAGCACCTCATGTGTTTTAACCAATCAGAGTATGATATGTAAGCATTAATTGAGCTCTGTTATGCAAATTCATTTGTTTATAAAACTGACCTTGCCCTTACTTTTTTGACCATTCTGTAACAGACTGCTGTGATGAATGCTCCCTCTTAGGCATTTGCTGAGGAGTACATTTAAGATGCAATGAACAGGTTTCCTCCTGCCTGGTTTTTAGCAGCACTGTAATAAAACCTAGAAAGTCAGCTTTATTCCACTCACACACTCATAGAGGGAGTTTCCAATAAATGCTAACAGTTTCATCTGACGTGCACAGCAAAAACCTATGTGAATAATGAGAAATAAAGTTCAAACTCGGGACCCTTCAGCAGTGCAGTATTACTGTTAAGCACTGTGCCACTGTGGATGTTCCATTAATAAAATATTCTATATGCTGTTGAACTGGAAATATCTCTAGTAGTGGCGTACTCCATTTTTATTCACACCATACATACATTTGTAAGAGGCAGACAGTTTGGTGTAATATTTATGACAAAGCACTTTGTTTGGGTCTTTCTATAAAGAAATGTAATAGTTTTTCAGACAGCTAACCTTTTACCTTACAATTTTTCAGCTTACATACAGGCTCGACACAGGGCGTACAGATCTCTGGCTTTACTGATAGAGCTGGTGTGAAACAACTGTGCTTACAGTAACTTAATATTGTATGAACCTGAATATTGCAGACATGTTGCTATAACACAAGTGGCTGCAAAAGGTCAGTTGATGTTGAGACCATCCCGGGGTAAGGCAGGTTATGAAAGGAAAATATAAAAAAAGAAGGAATTGGCTTGTAGCGAGCAGTTAAAAAAATACAGAACAATAAAGGAACTTTTCAAACATATACATTTCTGCAAATAAGACAATCTTTAAACCATAAAGGTGAAAGTTTGATTCCTGATACAATTCACAAAGATCACCTAACCTGCAGATACTTCAGTTAGAAAAAATGTAAATATTTGTAAATATACTGTATCTTGATGTTTTCATTGCTGTGGATAAAGACATCAACCAAATACAGACAATTTAATTTTGGACTGTGACCTGTCATGGCCTTGCAATCTGCACAGGGCAATTTCCCACCTTGTTCCCATAGCTGCCAGGGTAGCCTTTACTCCCCACGACCCTAAATTGGTTGAAGCAGATTTGACAATATTATGCTCTTTTATGTTATATAGTTTGTCAATATTAACAATTCAATGCTTCCAACCAATGCACTTGTTAAGTTGATTTTTATTTATTTATTTATTAATTTATTTATCAGTTGATTGATTGGACGTATTATCTGTCCATTTGTCCTGTGAGTCTGTATTCTTCTTTTTTTACGTCTCTGCTGCTGCATGCATTTTAATTTCCCCACGGGATTAATAAAGTTTATATAATCTAATCTAATGTAATGTAATCTAAATAAAAACATTTATTTCATTTTTCTTATGCGCCATTTTTACAGTCCAATGTTATTATTTCTTTTCCTAAACACCAAAAGAGGTCTCACAATATTAAAATGGCTAGAAAGGACCACATCCTTTAGCTTGTCATGGAACTTTCCTATTTGTTAGACTGCTTTTTTAATGCTGCTACATTTTTGGTATTGAAATTTTAATTTTTTTTCTTTCACAAAGAACATTTTCAAAGCAAATGCATCTTGCAGATTAATGCAGTACTGGTGTTCCGTCAGATCCAAAAAATAATCCTATACTTCCATTTTTCTCACAAGATATTGTGTAGAGCAGGGGTAGGCAATGTCGGTCCTGGAGTGCCACAGTATGTGCAGGTTTTTGTTCCAACCCAGTTCCTTAACGAGAACTCAATTATTGCTGATGAAGCACATATTGCTTAAGTGACATTTTAATGCTTCATTTTAGTGGTCTCGCTTGTTAAGGTTCTCCAACCTTAATTGCTTATTTCAATCTTAAACTGCTGCATTCAGTGTTTTAATTGCTCCTTATTAGCAATAAGATGTAAAAGACAAAGCAGCCAGCAGTTCTCCAGCTAGCTTTTTTCCAATTACATCTGTGTGTGTTCATCATGCACGGTTTGATTTAATAAAACACTTAATAGAAAAATGTGACAGACTGAAAATGATCTGTTTTAGGCTTCAAATCATTTGGATGATATCCTTGGAAAGGAAAAAAATCTACGATATAAAAGCCTTACATTGCACAGACTAACAAGCCATAAAATTAAATAAGGTCTGAGATTGGCAATGATTGGTTTCTAATTAAGCAATTGGGTTGGAATGAAAACCTGTAGCCACTGCGGCTCACCAGGACCGACATTGCCTACCCCTGTTTTACATCTTATTGCTAATAAGGAGCAATTAAAACACTGAATGCAGCAGTTTAAGATTGAAATAAGCAATTAAGGTTGGAGAACCTTAACAAGCGAGACCACTAAAATGAAGCATTAAAATGTCACTTAACCAATATGTGCTTCATCAGCAATAATTGAGTTCTCGTTAAGGAACTGGGTTGGAACAAAAACCTGCACATACTGTGGCACTCCAGGACCGACGTTGCCTACCCCTGGTGTAGAGCACTTACACACATATAGTGTTTACATTTTACTTTTATTATTAGTTTCAGTCGCATTTTGCGGTAGAGGAATTTAAAGAATGTAACATCACTTTCGCTATATGTGCATGCTAATTTTCTGCTCTGCAAAGTAATTTGATATTTTGATCATCTCCAATTTTGAATATTTTATTTAAAACATTTTCAACTCCATTTTACATCTGGTTGCTGTATTTATTATTCTTTCACTCTTACCCACTACTGGAATTATGCAGTTTACTTTTGGTAAATTGCTAGTTTGTGCACTGTTCACTTTATGTTCTTAGTTTAAAGTTTAAGAACACTATCATATTTGTAGCATTTTTATATGTGTTCTTTTGCTTTGCTCCTTTTGACTGCTATTTACTAATTTTTTTTCTACCAATTATTGTATGTCTGTATGCCCGTTCTGTTTTGCATATAGTTTTTTTTCTTGTGATTCCAGGTTTTTCGTAGGAAAAAATATGAGTGGAAAGTGTTGTGAAATTCTACTCCAGGATTTTTGTATTTGCTGTTTTTCTCTTTATGTCTTTTAATTTATGCAACAGAAATATGTGATAAACCAAGCATCAGTATGGAGAACTTTTTCATTGTGACTTACATGTTTTCTGTTTTCTTTTTTTCTGTTGGCATTTGTTTCCTGCATTAATAATATTTTGATTAATACATTTTATACATATAGTGTTTGGTTTGCTACATGGAAGTCGTCCATAGTTTGTCATTTCATTTTAGCTTACACCTCATCAATCAATCAGGCTTTGCTCTAGCTATGCTAAAATTGCATCTGATATTTAAATCTGACTTTATTATATACTAGGGGGCTTTGCCCCCTGCTCGCTTCGCTCGCCAATCCCCATGTTTGGTTTTCTGGATACACACTTTTAAGATTTTTTTTTTCTTTGAATTGTTGCTTTTTCATTAGTTTCACTTTTATTTCAGAACTTCTGTAAAAACATTATTTGTAATCTTGCGAGTTCCAATATGCTGAATCTTTTTAATGAGGTCAGGATAGGTTTCTCTGTTTGGAATTTCAGCACAGACAAAACGATTTACATCATCAGCAGTTAATAGTTTTTTTGTTACAAAGTAATAAAGTAAGTAGAGTTCTGCATTGGACTCCTGTCTGTAAAGTCGCGCTATTTTCCTCTCACAGTTCCAAAAGTACATGGGGTTACCAAGGTGATACCCCAGCTTTTGTCTAGGTTTTTGTACAAGGGCTAGACAGAACGTTTTTGATTCCTGGGGTAAATGTAGCTTTTTAAATAAGCAGACAGATAAATATATATACATGAACAAAGTAACCAATAAATGCATGTGTGGTAAACTCCGTTTTTGAAATTCTCAAGATTCTTTATTTGTCACATGCATAGTTATACAGGACAACACGCAGTGAAATGTATCCTGATCCGCTTATCAAAAACTGTGCAAAGTTAGAAGAATATCAGATTAACAAAAAGTCATAGATTGAAAGATAACAGTATAGTAGAACGTAATAAATAAGTACAATTATGTGAATAAAGTAGAATTAAGTGTTAAGATGCAATAGTGTAGTAATTATTGTGCAAAACCAAAGTTAGACTGGTGCATAGTTAAATGAGGCAGTTTGTTTGTTTGCGCTTCTGCGATCTTTACTTTCTTTTTTTATATTTTCTAATTTTCCTACTTTCATATCCTTTAAGTTTCGCCACATGTGTATAGCGCCGTTTTTTTTTTTTGTTTTTTTTTAGCCTTTCTAATTTCCCTGCTTTCATAGTCTCTAACCTGCCCTGCATGTGTTTAGCACCAACGTTTGTAAACGTCTTTATGAAGTTCTTTCTTTTATTCATTGTCTTTTAATTCTGAGCCGGATTGGACGTGCTTTTTTTTTTCAATTCCACTTGTTCCGGGCTGATAATTACTTTCCTTATTTTCTGAATTTGCACCTCGATTATTCTTTTTTGCTCTTTTTTCTGTCCAGTGCATTTGAGTCTCTTTTCTCCGCGCTGCTTTCTTCTTCGCTTAGATGTCGACATTTAATTTATAACGTACTGTACTGTTCTTATACGCTTTATATGCACTGAGAGCCCTGGATCTGTGTGTGCTCAAATCCTTCACAAGACTGAATGTTTTGCTGCCTATTGTCCTTTTTGATAGATTGTAAGTAGGGCAGTGTCTTTGGTCTTGCGGGTCCCCAATTTTGCCATTCTACATCTGAAATAGCGCTAATCTGATGAAAGGACCCCTCATTCCCACGTCTCCATTCATCAGGGATGACTTTACCTTAGGCAGGCAATCTACAATTTAAAGAGATTGTTATTTTCTTGTGAATTGTTACATATGCATTATTTTCACTTTTACTTTAAAAACTTTTGTAAAAACAATACTTGTTTCTTTATTTCTTGCCCAGCACGAGGTTGCATCTCTTTCTTCCCAGACGTATAATACTGCTTGTGTTGTGAAGGGCGTTGCGGCTGAACGTACGCTAAGGATATGCCTTTGGATCATTTGCTGTCTTTTTGCTACTTGCTAGCTGCCTCTTCTGCCTGTCGCATGTCGTTGTTTTAAGAGCTCAGAGCACATGATGCTTGCCTGCCAAAAGCAATCCAACAACTGCTAGCTTAGAGGTCTGTTGACTTGTTTTAAATGATGGCTCACTGCCTGGTCTCGCGTGACATTGTAAAAGCAATACCTGTCTTTTATTTCTGGTCCCAGGTTTTGTTGAATTCTGTCTTGCAGGACGTTTAACGCTGCTCACGTTTAGGGTGGGGGTTTTCGGGGGGCCTGCCCTTCGATCTCTTTAAAGCCTGTACAGCCGCAGTCCTTTTTGCTACGGCTCTGGGACAATCTCTTGGCACCAAATCTCATGTTTACGGTCCCCGCGTGATGCACCGTGGCAAGTCTCCTTGGTCTCGTGGGTCTTTAAAATGTCTTTTGAGATTATCACGTATCGTAGCCTTGCATTTGCTTTCCATTCCAGGATTTTCTTTTATATATAGAGAGATAATAAATGTTTCCTGTTTCTGTCTATGATGGCAGGGTAGGATATACAGTATGATATGTCTGTCATATCTATCATATTTTACTTCTCTTTTCTTTGACAGCTATAGCAGCAGAATTTCACATGGCAGAAAAACATGACACAATCCAGGCGCAAGAAGAAAATTCAGGCTTACCAAGCTCTGCATTTATTATAGTCACAAAAAGCAGAATTTGTGAAGTTTTCACTTATTATTAAAATGCTGCTGTGCAAACATTTTAATACAGAATATTGAAATTGGTGAATAATACAACATATATCTTCTCATGCAGTTTAAATTCGATGTTAAGGTGGGTGTTTTCACACTATTTTGTTAACTTTGCAACCCTTTCTAAAATAAAATGAGTAACACAGAGCCACAAGATACTGTAGTGACAATGACGTGCAGTAACTTTGTGTACTAATAGAGTAATGGCCAAATTTCTGTGCTTGGATTTTCACATTATACCTTACCAAGCATATTTTCCTTTATGAAACCCAGCATGCTATACAATAATTTGAAACAAAAAAAAAAAAAAATGAAGTGCATGTAAACACAAAATGTTGCAATGTAAATAGAGAAGCATCATGCAATATATACAAATATTTACTTAAATGCCAAGTGACTTAAAGTAAAATGCTACCTGTCATTGGTTAGTTCCATCTGTGTTGCGTTGTCGACCTTGACAGTTGCCTTTAGCTTTGATTTTTTTTCAATAAGATGGTTATTTCAGGGTGGTAAAGCACAAGTCCTCAGCTGGTATGGGTGAAAATAAAAATGACATGTGGCTGGCGAGCTTGCAGGCATAAGCCTCACATGCCATTAGAGACAGAGTACATAAAACCATTCTTTATAAAATAATGAAACTGATGGTATTATGCAATAAAAAAATATAAGATGAATTTTGTGTTTAAAATAACTTTTTTTTTTTTAAACAGGACCTATTTTGTAGTTTCTATTTCCATCTGATACAGTGTGCTTGTGTCTCACAAGTGTATAAAGCTTGTATTGTACAGCAGCTGAAATAGAAAGTTTTTTTGAAAAAGTACTCTTCCTAAGGTTGTTCAAATAGAGCATGTCAGAGCGAATTGAATATATTACTTCACCGGGAAAGGTCTGATAAAAGCCTAATAACAATAAAGCAGTAGAAACCAACTAAAAAGGCATGCTTTTCATCTGTAGAAATGTTTCCACCACAGAGGAAGAAAGATCAGCACAGCATTCCAGACAAAAATCACCCCAGACCCCCTACTATCCAGAAAAGATTTACTTCCAAGCACCCTGACCAACTACTCCAATGGATGGCTTTGGTTTATTCCGGGTCTAATGGTATTTGACTTCAAAAGTAAATATATATATAATATATGTCCCAGAATATGATCAGAAGGCCCTCACCAGGAAGAGGATTACCATAAACCTCTGGCTTGTAGAGAGATGGGCTACAAAAGAATCTTTATAAAAGGAGTTATTAACAAATATAAGAAAATATAACAACATGCTCAAAGGAGCAAACATGGCCAAAATGATTTGCAAACAAGGCAATCCAAAATTGAAACAAGCTCCAATACAAAATCTATAATCAAAGCCATCAAACAGAGGCAAACAATAGTTAATAAAAAAGTAAATTTAAAGAAAAAATACAGAAAAAACACATTCCACCAAAGTACATTCTAAGAACTTCAAGGACCTTGATTTCCCAGCTTGCCTTTAAGGACTGGGGGGAGTTTTTTTGAGATAAGGAATTGGTGGCCTGCCTCTTGGGGGTAGAGACAAAATAAAATTAAAAGTGACATGCAATATATAATTAGAAAAAAATAAATAATAATTTTAAAATAAATGAAAGTAGTCACAGAGTCAAAAATGAATAAAAAAGACATACCGAAGGAATTTAAACATACGCCAATAGAGGAGCATCCGCTTAAACATAACAGCCATTGGGGGGGTTTGGGTATAGTGCTGAGCATGTTGTTTATATAAGAGGACTGTGGGGCAAGCCTGACAGTTCAACAGTGGTTCAAACTCTAAATGTCTTCATGATTATTCCCAGAAAACTGTGGCCTTGGTTAACGTGTTGCTTAATCTGCACATACCCTGTAGAGCAATTAACCATTAGGTTATTATTATTTTATTATCATTATTGATAGTAGTAATTGTGAAAAAAAGCAAATAATCATAGTAAGTGTGTATTGCATTAATCTAAATTCAATGCAACCAAAAAAAAAAATTTGGATGTGAGCATCAGTAGGCTTTGCACCCCAGGAGCCAAGTTACCCAAACTATTCTATAACATTTAAGTAATTATTCACATCTCTGATGCTGATCTTTCAAATCATAAAATCAGTAATTACGATAGCAACTGATGAGAAGAACTCACAATTAATTGCAGAATTATGGTATTTGAGGCTTCCTCTGTAGTGCCTCTTTCTCCTGCACAGTTTGGCTCAAAAACTTATCAGGACATCATCATCTCATAACAGGCTTAAGTTTCGCGTTTAGTATTTTTCTGTCCAGCCATTTCAGCTCTAGACCATCCTCAAGAAACTGTGACACACAGGCATACACACACACACAGACACACACCCATCATCGAGATATCGATGTTTTTGGTATCAGAAGACCCTAAAACGTTGAGAGCCTTCGAAAACCGGAGATCAAAGTTTTTGACAAATCTAAAGCCTTCGCTCCTCCCCATAGATGATAGATCATGGTGGGGGGAGGGTGCAAAGCAAAAAGACCAGAAGCTCAGACATACAACACAATTGGTGTGTTAGAGGCAGGATTTATGGGTATTTTCAATTTTATTATTGTTTTTGTTAATTTTGAATTACTATATTTCATGTAGTTATATTATTTCTGTTAGTTTGGTTTATTATTTGTTAATGATACTTTGTTCCTTTAAATGTATGGCCATTTCGTGCACTTTGTGGGTGGAGTTCCATGAGGCAGGGCCACCCTGATGTCACAGCTGATAGTTCTACTGTCTGACATTATCAGTAGCCCAAATGAAAGGATTCAGCAGTGGTACATTGACTTTGTATTGGAATTGAAGTGAGTATTGTTACTTCATTGATGTATTACTGATTTCTGGATTTTCTTGCTTATTCTTGGAGTTTCCTTTATATTTGTATATTTGGCCTTGTAGGCATTTTCTTTTTGTTCTTTTGAGCATTTTTACTTTTTCTAAATTTTGTTATTAAATCTACATTTATATAGATTTCTTGTAGCACATGTCTGTGTAAACCACAGTTTTTCACTGTTGTGAGGCATTTGTGATATTTTCAGACCTGAAAATACATTTTGAACTTTAAAAGACAGTTCCCCCATTTTGCGGCCGGCTTAAGCTGAAGACTGTATCAAGTAGTTTGGGCTGGCTGGTTAAGGGAGCAGCTATTTTGGAGAGGCCAGTGAAGATCCTGGCCTGCTTTTGTGACTTTTTTTTGGAGGCCTCAACCCCTTTTCACCATGTTCGTGACTCCAAATCACAATAATGATGTGATACATAGATGACTGTTGCCCATAGTAGTAAACTACTATGAACATCAACAAACAGTATGTTGACTGTTGTGCTGTTTCACATCATTTTCAGTGTATAACATCAGTGAATTCCTTAGCTCATGATAGCAAGAAGGAGAAATAGAAAACTTTAAAGCTGTTGCTTTGAGTGCATTTATTACTGCCATATCTATAGGTAGAACCCTAGAGAAACAAAAGAGGAATTAGGAACTATAATATGGAACTGCTGAAGCACATTTAAGGTAGATACCCCAGTGGGGGCTGGGCTGTCTTATCATTAGAGAAATTAAAACAAATGTATAAATAAGAACTTTCCTTCACTTACTACTTGTAGATCTGTGTTATGTACAGTGTGGAGGACCGGCCAGGGCACTTGCTCGGCCAGAACGCCTCCACGCTGGGAGGAATGGGGGAACAAGCGTGGCCAGAGCATTTACCTCCCCCTGAGCGCTAGGTGGCAGCCCCCCTGGGTTGCAGTGGTGCCTAGGACTCACACAGGGCTCAATGGGAGTTGGAGTTTGGTGCAGCCCTGTTGTGAAATGTGGGCGCTGCCAGGGGGTGCTGCAGCAACTGCTGAGCCCTTATGTGCGGTTCTTCCACCACACCCAGAAGTGCTGCCGGAAATACATCATCAAGCAACTGGAACACTTCCAGGGGCATCATAAAAAGGGCCAGCCAACATTACTCGGGGAGCCTGAGTCGGGATGAGAAAGACAAAGTTTTCCGAGGAGGTGTGGAGGAGAAAGAAAACAGAGAAGAAAAAGAAAAGAAAAGTATTGTGTGGTACTTGTGCTTAGTGGGACTGTGGGGTGAAGAGGAATAACAAGTATTTCTGTTTTTATAAGTGCCTGCTACATCTGTCTGTGTCGGGTTGAATGACTGCTATGCCCTCTACACTTGTCACAACAATAAGTAGGTAATGATTTATTCTTATACAGTGGAACCTCGAGATACGATCACCTCTGTATACGAGAAATTCAAAATACGAGGAAAGTATGAGCGAAAATTTCTGATCTAAATGCGAGCATTGGCTCGCGTAACGAGCCACGAGCCAGGCTGTGGGTATAGCTCTCAGCTTAGCGAGGGGGCGTGGTAGCAGTTGCGAGCCGCGATCTGCGGTGTCTGCGTTTCTCACTTAAGTGCACAGGTGGGAAACTGCCCACATCCATGATTGTTCCTGTGGCTGATGGGCTGCAGCTGCCATGTCCTCCCCGCATATATAGAGAAGCGCGAGCCGGTTAAGGGGGAGAAGAAGTGAGAGGAGAGAGAGAGAGAGAGAGAGAGAAGGCGGCAGGCAGGAGAGCAGGCTCGCGTGTAGCTGAACAGGCGAGCCAAACAGCTGAAGCAGGACGGTGTAGAGAAGGTCAGCTGCATTAAGAGTGTCTCGCCTGTTGCAGAGCCCGCAGGTGAGACGCTAACAGAGAAGAAGCACCGGGGATTGTCGTCTGTTTTTTAAAGACTGCATCCTTTTGACGTTTTAACCTCGTGTTAAAGGATTGTTATTCTTGTGTATTTTAAACCTCCACTTCACAACTGTTTTAAGGATTATTTATTTAAACATTTATTGAATGCTCTACTGCACTTTGGACACCTGTTTTGATTCTTTTAATAATCAGTTATATTATTTACCAGTGTTATTTATTAAAGGTATACTACAGTATATATAATTTATCAGTGTTGTTAGGAAAATTGATTTTTATGTTAATATATTTGGGGTGCGGAACGGATTAACTGGATTTCCATTATTTTCAATGGGGAAGTTTGTTCTAGATACGAGAAATTCGCTATACAAGCTCAGTGCTGGAACGAATTAAACTCGTATCTAGAGGTTCCACTGTATTTTAAGTATGCCATTTATTAATTTCTTTTCTTACCTTTTTAAATATATTCTTCTTTTCTTTAAACTTTATTCTTCAATTTCTTGTAAATCACTATGAGCTATGTCATTTTTATGAAAATGTGCTATAGAAATACAGTAATACTTCCTTGATCGCAGGGGTTACGCTCAGGTACCCCCCATGAAAGGTGAAAATCCGCGAAGTAAAAACCATTTGTTTATATGGTTATTTTTATATTGTCACGCAAGAGAGAAAAGCAAACAATCAAAAACCGATAGGTGCTATTCGGGCTTTTAAGTATGCGAAGCACCGTGCAGGAAACATATCGCGGGAGCAATGTGAAGGTACTCTTCCAGCATTTTTTAGACGAGCATCCGTATCCTCTAGGGGTGCAAACAACCCCCCTTCTCACACCCCCTCCATCAGGAGCAGAGAATGTCAGAGCAAGAGAGAGAGAGAGAAAAGCAAACAATCAAAAACCGATAGGTGCTATAAGGGCTTTTAAGTATGTTTAAGCACAGTGTGGGAAGCATATTGCATGACAAAGCAGCCACAAGTAAACCCAGCAAGGAAGGGAGCTATGTGAAGGTAGTCTTTCAGCGTTTTTTGAGGAGCGGCCGTATCCTCTAGGGGTGTGAACAGCCCCCCTGCTCACAATATATTTGAGGAGTTTTATTTAATACATAAAACATGCTCTGATTGGGTAGCTTCTCAGCTATCCACCAATAGCGTCCCTTGTATGAAATCAACTGGGCAAACCAACTGAGGAAGCATGTACCAGAAATTAAAAGACCCATTGTCCACTGAAACCCACGAACCAGCAAAAAATCCACGATATATATTTAAATATGCTTACAAATAAAATCCACGATAGTGTGAAGCCGCGAAAGTCGAAGTGCGATATAGCAAGGGATTACTGTAATAAAACGAAATGTTGTTGTTGTATTAGCCAGGATTGGGGAAAGCGAGATGCGTAAAGCTTTAATGCAATACCCCAAGGTCAGCTGAAAAATCGTGTTGTGGTGCAACAAACTCGCTTAATACCTGATGTAGACAAACTGACACCAGAAAGCAGGTATGGCATCTAGAGCAATGCATACTATCGAATACTGAGATTGGTGGGCTGTCCTTCTTGAAGATATATACCATCGAACAACTGGGATTTTAGAACAATAAATTATGTATTAAGTTTGCAAACAGCAGGGAGGGGAAAAATGATAAAAAGGTGGAGGAGGGAGTTTGAAAAATTGGCTAAAAACTTAACCAAAAAATGGGCAAAAAACGGTGGACCTGGTAACACTGATGAAGAGTTATGTTGTATTACTATTACACTCCACAAGCCTCTGTCAGAAAAACACCTGCCATTACTGTCAGAAAACATGTAGGTTGTATTGGCTGGTGATAGTCACCCCAAATGCTTATTAAGTTCACCAACTAGCTTTCTTTCTATTGGCATTTTCAGTCAGTACTGCAATTCATGTTGATTTTTAATGCAAGGAAATGATGGAATAAAACAGAGCAGACTTGTAGATAATTCTCATTCGAGCTGTTAAACATGGGTGACATTCAAGTCACATGTGTTTGTATTTGAGTTAGTAGCATGTGCAAAAGTATTAGAAAACCAATGTAAACACTTCTGATTCCACATGGTTTTTTGATCCAAACAATTCTCTTAAAACATCAGATGTATCATACATAAGTGAAAAAGATTAAATTGATCTGTGTGTGAATACAGCCAATGTGAATCTGATTACTGAACAAGTTTTTTATCAGTTTTGGAAATAATGAAAGCCTTAGAGACCCTTAGAGAAATTAACAGAGGGCAGAAATGACAGTTCATCAAAGGGCACACACATATAATTCATTAGGAGAAGGCATTTAGATTAACTGTACATAACAGACAGGAACATTTTTTAGTATTTTTTCACACAATGTTTTGAAAGCATGTAGGTTAAAAACCATACATGCACAATTCACTTTTTTCCTGCACCTGTAAATCTGTAAGGTGTGATTTTTAACCTTTTTTGAGTGTCATTTAATATATTCTAGCTAAAACACACAGAAGGCAGTTTATCTAGCTGAACAGTCCTTGTGTAAGGCCAGCACATGCAATCAGCTTACACTTACCCTGCCCCCTCTTTTAACCTCCACAATTTATTGACTGATGCAGCAGCATTGCTTGTCTGAAGAGATGTGTTAGTAAATGAGATAATATTGTTTTGAGAAAGGAAAAAAGGAAACCGCAACGCCCACTTGGCATTAGTCAAGGTGTTACATAGCTCCCCATCAGTTGGTCACTCAAAGAAATATATGGATGGATGAGTGGAAATTCATAAATAGTGGGCAAGAGTGGTGGCTCTGAGGCTACGGATCTGTGCCGGCAATTGGAAGGTTGCCGGTTTGAATCCCGTAAGCACCAGAAGTGATTCCACTCTGTTGGGCCCTTGAGCAAGGCCCTTAATCTGCAGCTGCTCAATCCTGGGTATGACATTAACCTGCAAGCAGGTCCTCCAACTTGCAGAGAAAACTTGGGGGTTGGTTTTTTACAGTGGCAAGAGTGCCAATTTGGGTCCTAATTTGGGATCCTGAGGTGGTTTGTCGTGTGGTGGGTACGCCAACATGCCGTATCAGTGTATGCTCCTGGACTCTCCACCGGGACTGAGTGAGTGTGCTGCGTGATGAACTGTTGTCCCATTTAGGACCCTAAATTGGTATAAGTGGGTACAGAAAATTAATGAAGACATAAGAACAGTTTAGACAAGAAAAGGCCATTCAGCCCAACAAAGCTCGCCAGTGCTATTCACTTAATTCTTCTAAATAACATCAAGTTTAGTTTTGAAGGTCCCTACACTACCTATCCCATTCTTCTGTAGTTCTCAGGGTAAAGAAAAATGTCCTAATGTTTGTGCGAAATTTATCTTTAACAAGTTTCCAACTGTGTCCCTGGGTTCTTGTTGAACTCGTTATAAAATAAGTCTTGATCCACTGTACTAATAGCCTTCATAATTTCAAACACTTCAATCATGTATTCTCTTAATCTTCTTTTCCTTAAAGTGAATAGCCTGGAGACCAAAACTGCCCACAGTACTCCAGATGAGGCCTCATCAGTGCATTATAAAGCTCGAACATAACCTCCTTGGACTTGTAATACACACATCAGGGCGTTATATAACCTAACATTCTGTTTGCCTTCTTGATGGCTTCTGCACACTGTCTGCCAGTTGATAGTATCAATTCCACTATGATTCTTAAATGCTTCTCCTAAGGATTTTTAAACCTCTCATTGTGTGTTCAAACCTAAAAAAGGACCTGTGTTAATGTCTGTCTTTTTCAGCATGTTTTGTGTGTGGTTTTTATATTAAATTCTATTTTTTTCACCGCATCTCTCCCTTATTACAAAAGTTAAACATTTTATATGGAGCAACAAGAGTTAAAATTTTAGTAGGCAGTGCAATATTTTAATAATCTGCTAGCTATTTATTTGTATACTTTTATTCTATACCATGGGTCCATTATCTGTAATAAAAGAAACAATCTTTTTCCACATTATTTTTATATCATCCAGATGTATTACAAAAATATCACTTCATGCTAACCAGAAGCCATGGCTGACAGGAAACATCCACAGGCTTTTGAGGATCCGTGACGCAGCCTTTAGGGCCAGTGACACTGCAGGACTAGCAACAGCCAGAGTCAGCCTGTCACGTGGCATCAGGGAAGCAAAAAAGCAGTACAGCAAGAAAATATCTGGACACTTCAGCAACACCAGAGATGGACAGTCTCTCTGGCGTGGCATCCAAACACTCGCTAATTACAAACCCCCAACTACAGACGTGTGAAGGTGACATCACACTGCTTAACTGCCTAAATGACTTCATTGGCCGGTTTGAGACACAAAAGAGCACACCGGCACAGAAAACCATTCCCCCCCTGGCGAGCAGGCCATATGTCTGGCCCCAGCCAGCGTGAAGAGAACCCTTTCTAGGATCAACCCACGGAAGGCAGCTGGACAAGACAACATACCTGGTCGTGCTTTGAAGGATTGTGCTGAGGAGCTCAAGGATGTCCTTGCTGACATCTTCAACATCTCCCTGGATCAAGCTGTTGTTCCCACATGTTTTAAAGTCACAACCATAATTCCTGTCCCTAAGAAGGCCCTCCCATCTAGCTATAATGTAGCACTGACTTCCACCATCATGAAATGCTTTGAGCAGCTGGTTATGCAGAGCATTAATTCCATTCTTCCTCCCTCCCATGACCCGTTTCAGTTTGCATACAGGTCAAACAGGTCCATTGAGGATGCTGTTTCTGCTGCTCTCCATCCAGCCCTCACCCACCTGGACTCAAAGAACTCCTATATGCGAATGTTGTTCTTAGATTTTAGTTCAGCATTCAACACAATCATTCCCCAGCAGCTAATACAAAAACTCAGCCATTTGGGACTCGACTTCTCTCTGCAACTGGGTGTCGGACTTTCTTACAGGGAGGCCACAAAATGTGTGAGTCGGCAATCACACCTCTAAGACCATCACATTGAGCACAGGGGCCCCATAAGGGTGTGTGCTCAGCCCGTTGCTCTTCACCCTGCTGACCCACGACTGTGTACCAATCTACAGTTCCAATCACATTGTCAAGTTTGCGGATGATACAACCGTGGTCGGCCTCATCAACAATAATGACGAAGCCAACTACAGGAACGAGGTGAGCCAACTGGTCCAGTGGTGTAAAGACTTCAATCTCTTCCTGAACGTGGGAAAGACCAAAGAGATTGTGGTCGATTTCAGGAGAGATCATTCACAGCACCCCCCGCACTGACCATCGATGGTGTAGCTGTGGAAAGGGTGAGTAGCACCAAGTTCCTGGGGACGTAAATCTCAGAGAACCTCTCCTGGTCAGATAACACCACATCACTGGCCAAGAAAGCTCAAACCCACCTCTACTTTCTATGCAAAGTGAGGAGAGCACAAGTTCCACCCTCCCATCATGTGCTCTTTCTACCGGGGCACAATCGAGAGCATCCTCTCCAGCTGTATCTCTGTGTGGTATGGAGGCTGCACTGCCTCCTGTAGGAAGTCCCTGCAACGCATAGTGGATGCGGCCAGTAAGATCATTGGTGCCTCACTACCCTCCCTCAAGGACATTTTCCACACCCTTCTCACCCGTAGAGCCATCAGCATTGCTGGTGACTCCTCCCACCCCTTTCACTTCCTTTTTAGCCTCCTCCCCTCAGGGAAAAGGTACCGGAGCCTCCAGGCCCGCTCCACAAGACTGTCTAACAGCTTCATCCACTAAGCTGTCAGGATGCTGAAATCTATCCACTACCTTCCCCCCCTGCCCCCTGCCCCTGGACCGTAACAAGAGTCACTATCTATCAAGTACCCTACCTCAGCTGGTATTATATAAGGACTCAATATTACATCTGCTGCTAACCGTCTGTCTTTTTGTACATCTCATAAGCTACTCTATAATGCACCTTCTCTTTTTTTTTTTTTTTTTACTGTAATTGGCTTTTGCACTAATGACTATTGCACATTGTACACAGGTCTACTTTACAAGTTTTAATGTTATTTATCTTATATGTTATACTTTATACTTTTTATATTTTATTGTAATATGAAGTTGAGAGAGAAACAGTATTTCGATTCTCCTATAGGTTCTGCACATATAGTGAATTGACAATAAAGGCTATTTGATTTGATTTGATTTGATGTAGACATTGGGATGGATTGACCCGCTATCATTCTCATCATTGCCCTTAAAATCATTTTCATATCCTGCATTGGAAAATAAAGCTTGATATTACAGTTTAAATTAAAACAAACTAATTATGTGAAACCTTAAGAGACCTCGTGTAAGAAAGCTGCATGGCGATGTATATGGTTTACATTTCTGTAATAATATCTGCTTAGCCTACCACTTCATATAAATTATAAACTGATATGTTTTTAGCTTTGAATTTCTGCAACAAAGCACTTTGGGATCTTTAGCAGTTGTTATTAAATCTGACCCCTACTGCAGGCAGGGTCTGCATTAATTTACTCTGGACTATTAAAGTATGATATTCTTCCCAGTAACAGCTATTAATGTGCTAATGGCTCTGTCAGATGACTAGAGGCATATCTGAAACATCCTCTAGAATTAAAACCAATAGATTCCTCTTCATGGAATTTGTTAATTAAATTGAGTTTGAACAGCTATGGGCTTAATCCCAAATACACACGGATTGGGGCTGCTTGGTCTTGCAGGCTGTAAAACTCCATTGCACTTTAATGAAATGATCCAAAATACACAAGGCTGCTGAATCACCTTCTCTTACAAATTGCCGACTTACCCAGGGCTAATGACAGAACTGTCAAAAACTAGTAGGCTCAAAAATAAATACGCTCAGATAAGGCTGTAAGCAAGTGGATAGATTAGTCAATGTGGCACTTCTATTTGCTTTAAGGAATTGTTACTAAAATAAGATGTTAGCAATAAATAAGGGATAGTGACAAACTTCAATTCCCTCTGTACATGCTTATTGTGTTCTGTTTTGCCTGTCAGCATTATTTGCCATTGCTATTTTGGGAATGCATTTCAAGTACCCTCTTTCCCTTTATCATCTTGATTTTTGTTAATCTGCAATTTATAGTAGCAAGATAATGCATTAAATATGCAATTTCACCTTAGAAAAAAATGCTTAAGGGATTTTTAAAAATGCAGGCAGTATTATGGTGCAGTGGTTAGCATTACTGATTCACAGTTCTCATCCTAGTCACCGTCCATGTGGAATTGGCATGTTCGTGGTTTGTTGTAATTTTTTTTTTCCTTTTTGCTCTATTTACTTGCTTACCCTAATATTACTAAGATAACAGGGTTGCTCTATATCAGGGTTCCCAACCTAAGGTACAAATTGGCATATTAGGGGGTGCAACAAATAGAAAGGTGCTGTTGTGATTTGCCAAAATTGAGTGAGGTGTATTATCCGATTTAATCATGGTGCAATCAGTGTCTTGCAGTATGCTGTCATTTGTATATCATTTATTAGTTAGCGCTCCTGTTCTATGATATGAAAAGAACAAAACACTGCATGCACAATTGTCACCTGTAAATGAGCCACAGAAATGCTCGTTCTCACAGGTTCCTAGCTGCGGGCAGAGCGTGCATAAGGTGAATAACTATTTTTAAGAGAAAAGAGTGTGGAGCTTGCAATGAATGATCTGTAGAGAATGGCAAGGTTTAATAGTACATTCTGTACAAGGCCTGAATAAGAAACAATTTTGAGGTTTAACTGATATTTTATCCTGGTGGGGGGGGTTGTTGGGGGGCTATGTAGGAGTGAATTGGATGCAACATCTGCTGCCTAGCACGGTGGTATAGCGGTAGCGCTGCTGCCTCGCAGTTAGGAGACCTGGGTTCGCTTCCCGGGTCCTCCCTGTGTGGAGTTTGCATGTTCTCCCTGTGTCTGCGTGGGTTTCCTCTGGGTACTCTGGTTTCCTCCCACAGTCCAAAGACATGCAGGTTAGGTGCATTGTCGATTCTAAATTGTCCCTAGTGTGTGCTTGGTGTGTGGGTGTGTGTGACCTGCGGTGGGCTGGCGCCCTGCCCGGGGTTTGTTTCCTGCCTTGCTCCCTGTGTTGGCTGGGATTGGCTCCAGCAGACCCCCGTGACCCTGTAGTTAAGATATAGTAGGTTGGATAATGGATGGATAGATGGATCTGCTGCCTACACTCAGCTCATCTCTCCTGCTAGCGGTCCTGGCTATAGCCCAGCATTTTTAACTGTGTGGCACATCTGTTTAAGAATTGAAGTGCAGGTGTTATCAGGGGACAAAGCTAATCAACTGTATTTCATTGCTTAGTGGTGTGCCCACACCCGTTGCTTCACAGGGGTCTCCAATTCACTCCAAATCCCTCGTTTGTGATCATGTGTTATTTTCTTGTGGTGCTTGGTGCTTCATGGTCTAAGTGTCTTAGCTTCACTATATATTATAGCAAAGGCACTATACGAGCACTCAGCCCAACACAGACAGACACAGGAGGGACACTTATAAAACATATAAATGTTTCATTTTTCTTCGCCTGTGAGCAGCGCCTTCCCCGTTTCCCACAGGCACAACACAGTCCCAAATAAAGCACGGACCCACACAATTCTTCTCCCTTCTTTATCTCCTCCACTTCTCTCCGGTAAGCTAGTCCCTCTCCTCCCAACTCTGGCTCCCAGAGTGGTGGCTGCTGGCTCCTTTTATAGCCCACCCGGAAGTGCTTCAGGTGTTTGATGACCCATTTCTGGCTGCACTTCCGGGTGTGGTGGGAAGAACCGCCCACATGGGCTCAGGAACCACTGCAGTGCCCCCTGGGTTATAGAGAACTCCATATCCCATGGAGCCCTTCTGGAATCCGAGACACTACTGCTATGCATGGGGGCTGCCCTCTAGGATCCCGGGTCAGGCACTGTTCTGTCCATATTTGTTCCCCAGGGCTATATCAATATATATAATATACACATATACTGTGTGTGTGTGTGTGTGTGTACTCTCTGTAGGAAAAAATAAGATTCAACGTGCCAATGTGCCATGTATAACTTAAGCAACACTGTGCTAACTTCTTATTTCATAGTAGTACAACAGTCCAACAGGCAGCTGGTAAAAGATCATGAGAGATCTGCTTTAAATGATTTGGCATCTGGCCTCAGTTTTGGACACATCTGCTTTATGGATAACACATCCACCCATCCACCATCTTCTAAAGGCACTTCATTCAATTCAAGGTTGAAAGAGCTGGAGCCTGTCCCAGAAACAAAGAATGCAAGGTAAGAAAAAAAAATCCTGGAGAGGTCATTAGTTGTCTGTGAGACACACACACTCACTCCGGCTGAGAATTCTGTTTTTTTCAGTTCTCATTTTACTTAATCCCATTCCGGTTCACAGGAAGTCAGAGCTCATCATGGTAGTATTTTGCACAGATCAGGAACTACTGTAGTGGGACAGACAGAACAATTGCATCTACACTTCAATTTCTGTAATGGGTTTTTATTTTTACTGATATTCAGAGTGACCAATCACCCTTAAAGCCATCTTTGAATATTATCTTATCAAGGATCAAATCAATATTGTACCAGGTCTGTGGCACAACATTTTGATCTTGTTTTTCTCTCATTGTTTTGCATATTCCACAAAAAACAGAATGTTACCCTACTGCTGTGTTTTGTTTGTGAAAAACCAGAGCAGAGACTCATAATTTGCTATTGTATAACTATCCAATTTTCTTTATTTGCTTTTGATGGTGATTGTAGACACATTAATATTATTTGTTCTGTTTTTGTCAAGAATCGTTTACCATCAGCTTCCTGCAGTTTGTCCTATACCATGATTATTTTGTTAAATTTAACAACAATGAATACAATTAGATACTACTAACATCTTTATCATTCATTTTTATTTTTATGAACATTCTGCTTGTCATTGCTAAGATACACTTTAGGTACAAAACAAGCCATGGAATCATTTTTGTAATATCAGCACAGTGGAGACCAAAGGAAAAAACAGCATGTGCTGTAGAAATTCTGTCTGGCCCTGTGATTCCCAGTGACTGCAGCACGGATGGACTAGGGCATCTTGTAGTTCATGAACTGAGGATTAACCAGTGCAGTAGAGAGAAACACAGACAAAAAAGAGGTGGATAAATACAAAACCTATTTATTAAGACCAGTGCAAAAATTACAGTCTTGTGTTAAAGCTGGCAATTCTTAAGCACACAGTTCAAGTGTAATGACTTCAAAAATCAGATGCAAAACTAAATGAAGTATAAAGAAAAGGAAAAAATTAAAACTTTACACCAAAAAAAAATCCACTTTTTTTACAGCTATCACTACGCTTATTACAAAATCCACCTCCACTACAAAGACATTCGGAGGTCTCCTCTGCTCCCAGCACTGCAAAATATCTCTTTCCGATGAATCAAAAGACTGCAGCATATGACTAATAAACCTACAACGGCATGACACGACAATACCCCTCTGTCACTCTTTAATTAGAGGGATGCTGACCAGACAGAAGGCAAAAACCCAATCTCTAGTGTCTGTTGTGCCGTTATATATGCCCCTGGAGATTTCTCTTACCAATCCAGGTGAACAACCCTCCAGTCTTCCCTAATAGGAGCACACACCACCACGCTCATATCGCATAGGATGGCTGCTTGCATTATGAAGGGATGGGAGAAACCTCACAAGAACCTCATACCCGGAAGAGCTTCATAAATTCCACATTTCAGTGGCGAACCTCTGTGAGGTACGCATACTTTGGACTGGCCACACATTTATTAGTCTGGTTTCTCTGATGGCTGTCATTCTCAGCAAGTAGCTGTTGCTGTGACAGATTGGCTTCTCACGAAGGTGTCCGATGTCACTCCTTTCAACAAGAGTATTATGAGACTCAGATTAAGGCATTCCCTGGATGCCTTGTCTGTTGTTTTTAGTGTATGCTCCAATCATGATGAGTGATGTCTCAGTGAGGGAGACATTTTATTCACAACTTCACTCGGTGGTTGATGGGTGCCTGTGAGATGACACTCCTCTGGTCGTGGGTGACTTCAATGGGAACATTGGCATTGACAGGGTTGGCTATGAGGATTGTGTTAGTCTCCATGGGTTTGGTGACCATGGTGAAAATGGCTCCATGTTCCTTGACTTTGCAAAAGGTCAGGGGCTGTGGATTGATGGATCCTGGTTCCAGTGCCCTGAACGTCATTATTGGACTTGTTACTCCTATACTGGTGATGCAGTGAAGGAGATTGATCACATTCTCGTGGGCAGAAGCTGGAGGCTCTTACAAAACTGCAGGATCTACAGAAGTGCCCAGTTTAAGAATTCTGACCACAGACTTGTTGCCACTCTGAAGGTCTTGCTTAGGTGCAGTAGGCTACCACCTACTAGGAGAATGAGGCTGAACCCGGCTAGACTCCAACATTAGGCTGTTTCTAATGAGTTTGCAAGCAGTTTGTGTGAGGAACCTATGCACTTGGGTTTGGCTGCTGATCCTAATGTGATGTGGAAGACCTTCAGTGACAAGACACTAAAGGTTGCTGAGGGTTGTGTTGGTGTTATCAGAGTTCCCATAAGTAGGTGTTTCATCTAACAGGGCATCCTGGATATCACTGAGAGGAGTCACAATGCATGGCTTGATTGCAACTCTGGTCTGTACCTGAAACTGAGAAAGACGGCTGCGAGGACTCTGAAGGCAGATAAGGAGGTGTTTGTTAGAGGAATATGTGAGCAAGAGACACACTGTCAATGGTCTAGTTACCCACATCCTTCTTTCAGAGTATTGAAGTATTACACATATCTGAATCTGTTTTTCAAAGAGTCGCAGTCATAAAGGGTGATGGAATGGTCCTTACAGATGCAATTGTGACCCACTGGGCTGGGCTTTGAGGAGATGTTTACAGCTGATCTTCCGGCTAGGATGATGGACATATCTGGGTCCACTGTTCTTGAGTCTGATCCTTCAATTAGATGTAAAGCACCCAGTCACACTGAGATTGCAGTGGTGAACCAGCAGAGGGTAGAGAAGGCTGCAGGGATCTATGATATCCGTTGTGAACTTCTCCAAGCTGGTTGTAAGGTTGCCCTCCTTGCATTGCAAGCAATCTTTGCTTCCATTTGGGAGACGGGCGTTATTTGACATTTAGACTAAGTTGATTGAGCTGCCCAGTGAGACATCCTGAGACTTAATGAGATTCCCCCCAAAGTTGCTAGATATCATGGCCGGCCTGTACACCAGTACTCTGAGTGCTGTGCAGAGTGGAGACAGAACCTCTGCATTTTCCCAGTTGATTCTTTGATTTGTCAGGGGCGTGTTCTTGCTCTTATTCTGTTCAATGCTTGCATGGACAGGGTATTGGGCAGGGTCGTGGGGTCCAGTGGCTGGGGGCATCTGTTGGTGAAGAAAGATTCACTGATCTTAACTTTGCCGACAATTCTGTGATCTCCACGAAGTCAAAGTAGGCTCTGATTGGGGCTCTCGAGAGACAGAGCGAGGAATCTGAGTGTCTAGGCTTGTTAGTGTCCTAGATAAAAACCAAGATTCAGACCTTCAATGACCTCTTGGGCACAGCCATCAACAGTGTGTCTGTCTGCAGAGAGAGTTGATGATATTGTCGAGAGGTTTACTTACCTCGCATTGACATTCATGTCACTGGTGACTCTTCCTATGAAGTCAGTAGAAGGACTGGGAGAGCATGGGGTGGGGGTCATGAGGTAACTGGAAAGGGGTGTCAGGCACTCCCGCTATCTCTGCAAAAAAACGAAGGTCCAAGTCTTTATAGTCCTGGTGCTTCTCATTTTGCTACATGTTTGCAAGACATGGACATTATCCAGTGACCTGAGATGAACACTGGACTCCTTCGGTACTATGTCTCTTCAGAGAATCCTTGGGTATCATGGTTTGACATTGTGTCAAATGAGTGGTTTCTCATGGAGTCTTACATTATCAGTATTGTGAGAGAGTGTCAGTTACACCACTACGGCCATGTGGCGCCATTCCCCATGGGTGATCCAGCTCTCAGAATACTCTTTGATGAGGACCTGAGTGGCTGGACCAGGCCAAGGGGATGCCCATGTAACATGTGGCTGCTGCAAATAGATGGTCATTTCTGGATATTAGGACTGGACACATGTCTGCCTGGGGTTTGCCAACCAGTGTCAGGATGTTTTGTCGTGTGGTGGGTGCGGCAATGCTCTGTACCAGTGTATGCTCCCCAACCTGACCTGGCCTGACCTCCGTGTATCTTCTTGGCCAGTCATCCACTGCTTTAGCAAGATTCAGATGATGCAGACACACAGCAAATGTCTTAATGCCAATACACTTTGAGACATAACTACTGAAGTAGTTTCATTCACATCAGCATATGCCTATATAGGCTTAATCACTATGCCATACTTTTATTTCATAATCTTTGCTATGTTACAATATGTCCTATTGCATCTGCTTTATAATGCGTGGTAATGGATGTTTTCATTAAACAAACACCAGCAGAAAACAGTGTTAAGTGCCGGAATAATTAATGAAATAAAAGGCTCACTGGAAAATCACAGCGACATGTGGCCTAAGACACTTTGTCATATGCTGTAAAATGCTGTTTTAGAAAAAAAGGTTTGTAGCACACACACGCACACACACGCACACATACAAGAAAAACACAAAAGAAAACACTATCCAGACATTATTGTGAAGCAGGTTATAAAATAACAGATATTTACGAATCCCTGCAGTCTTCAAATAATACTGAAAAGCACAGAAAAACTGTTTTGGCTATTATGATCCCAGCAATCTTATCAACAGTAGGGGATATAAATAAACCCAAAAAGCAATAACTCTGAAGCTGATACAGAAAGGGAACACTTTGGCACAAAGGGGCTAATTCGAAGTTGATGCATTCATTCAATCATGATGTACATGCGGCACAAAAATGCAAGAAAAACCGACACATTTTGTTTTCCTAAAAAAGAAAAAAAAATGTAGATATTTATTCCTAAATTAGACTGATCTTGGTTTCACTGTTCCTCTTAAACAGCTTTGTTATCAAGTCCAATGCAATACTTATTTATATTATCTCTGTTTCCTCATATTGTTCAGAACTGAGGCCTTTTTTGCAGCAATGGGAACAAGGGAGGAGCCAAGTCAGGTGTAGTGATACTGTCAAGTCAAAATGTATTTATAAAGCACATTTAAAACAGCCTAAACTGAAACAAAGTGCTGTAAAAGATAAGCTAAAAGAAACAATTAAAATATATATTGTCATGCAATGTGCATCGGGGGATCTCCTCACAGGCTCGATTGAGGTATGTGATAACCCACTGTTGTAAGAGGGGATGCTGTCGCCAACATTCTCTTCTCCTTCTCTCCCCACAGCACTGAGAAACCGCCAAGTGAGGGCATTTAGCCCCACCCCTTCTGGGTTGTGTTGTGATGGACGGCCGGCCGAAAACCCCAGGACACCAGAAGGTGACTTCCCTGCAGCTTAGTGGTGCCCCAGATTCCCGTAGAGCACCATGGGAGATGAAGTTTGGCTTCACAGCCCTGTTGGGTACCGTGGGTGCCATGAGGAGACGTTGCAGGGAGACACAGGGATTTCCATTTTCAATATAGCTCAGAAGTACTCCCAAATCATGGGATGGAAGGACAGAAGTACTTCCGGGCTGAAGAAAAATGTGATCCTCCATCTGACCCGGAAGTGCTGACAAGTCACGTCAACAGAAGAGGAGAAGCACTTTCGGGTCAAGGACTATATAAAGGACTGGTGGAGACCCAGCAAGCAAGCCGGAGGTAGGAGGGAGTGTGACAGAGCTGCTGGGAGGAGAGGAGGAGAATTGTTGTGTTCAGTATTGTGTGATTATTATAGTTATTACCTGTTTATTGTGGTGGAGGTGCTTTGGGGCATTGTAAAGAAGAAACTTAAAATACTTCTTGGTGCTTTTAAACCTGTGTTTGCATCTGTCTGTTGGGTTTCACGGGGTAACAGTGCCCTCAAGCGTCCATTTATTGACAGTGTGATATAAGAAGCCCGGGTGTCCAGAAGGAGGAATCTTTTACACTCAGAGTGACCCGTTGGACGGAGCTCCATTGATCAACCTCTGCTTTAATTAAATGGGACAACCCAGTTGGTGTCCCAACATTTAATTTGTTCCTTGACCTGTCATTACTACACTCGGCCACAATATAGAAATAATAAACCTACAATCGTGCCAAACCTTACATAAAGGATATACACAAAATACACCCCCACACACTTACACACTCATAATCATGAATGGACACAAACCAACATATACAAACATAATATTTAACCTCTTATGGGGTCAAAAGTCAGCGAAAAGAAATATGTCCTTAATGATGACCTAAAAGTAACTGTCGGAACATTTGTATTAAGGTGAGCTATTCCAAAGAAAGCCCAATCCCCACTTTGCTTCAACCTCCACCTTGGCTTGGCTTGTAAACGTGAAGGAGTTCTGAAAGGTAAGAGAGGGGCTACACCTTTCAAAGATTTAAAAATAAGCAACAAGATTTTAAAATCAGTTCTGTAGCAGACTGGAAGTCAATGGAGCATAGTCAATATGGATAAGATGTGGCCACACTTGTGAGAGCCGGTCAACAGACAAGCAGAAGTATTCTGGACTAGTTGCAGGCGTCATAATGATTGCCCAGAGGGGGCTGGGCAGTCTCATGGTCTGGAACCCCTGCAGATTTTTTTTTTTCTCCAGCCGTCTGGAGTTTTGTTGTTTTTTCCCTGGCCGTCGGACCTTACCCTTATTCTATTTTAATTAGTGTTGTCTTATTTTTACTTTGTCTTTTTTTCTCTTTTCTTCATCATGTAAAGCACTTTGAGCTACATTATTTGTATGAAAATGTGCTATATAAATAAATTTTGTTGTTGATCAATACCTATATATTGAACATTTCAGTAGTGCTAGCGTGATGTTATAAAAGCATAGATGACCTTTTGAAAATCACTAAAGAAATGCCTTTACCTTAGCTAAAAGCCTTAGCTGGAAAAAATACATTTAACCATAGAGTTAATTTAAAAAATTATGTCTAAGTTCCAAACAAGATTTATAATGTATGGCAAGTGATCCAACAACAACATCAGGGACACCTCAAAATACCATTGAGTTTAAGAAAGTTCAGTGCCATCCAAGTTGAACATGCATGGTTTCTAAATTGATACTGCAACACAAAATGGTCAAAACAGGAGTGAACTGGTCTCAGTGTATACAAACCACACAGGATGTCACTGTTCAATCTTAGGAACAGGCCTCATCTCCAGCAGCCTGGCCCTAAACTCAAAAGGCAAGCTTCAAGTCCTGTAAAGAGCCAAAATGGGGGTCACGCTTTTAAAAGTTCAAAATACGTTAAATGCACAGATGGATGAGAAATACAGAAAACTTCTAACTTAAATCGACAAAAATTGTTATTTTAAATATTTGATGGATTGGTTAAATAGCAAAATAAGAACAAACGTTGCAAGGCACCGGGTAAAAAATACAAAACAAAAAGGGTTTGCCTAAAAATGTAGCCAAGGGCTGAAAAGTCCAACACATACTGTAATGGAGCCATTAGAGAAACCACAAGACAAAGACAAAGAAGAAATCTACAAAGAGCCAAAAAAATCCAAGAGTAATACTTAAAATACTGATTCACAATGCACAAAACCACAACTATCAATGAACCTCTGAGGGATTCCTCTCCTCAACCTCAATATAAACACTTAGGGTGGTCCTTTAGAAGTGACATCATGATGGCCCCACCTCTTGGGGTTTTCATCCACAAAAAATAAGTGGCGTAGCCTTGAAGCACATCCATCCATCCATTTTCCAACCTGCTGAATCCGAACACAGGGTCATGGGGGTCTGCTGGAGCCAATCCCAGCCAACACAGGGCACAAAGCAGGAACCAATCCCAGGCAGGGTGCCAACCCACTGCAGGACACACACAAACACACCGACACACCAAGCACACACTAGGACCAATTTAGAATCGCCAATCCACCTAACCTGCATGTCTTTGGACTGTGGGAGGAAACCGGAGCGCCCGGAAGAAACCCACGCAGACACGGGGAGAACATGCAAACTCCACGCAGGGAGGACCGGGGAAGCGAACCAAGGTCCCCAGGTCTCCCAACTGTGAGGCAGCAGCGCTACCCACTGCGCCACCGTGCCGCCCCCTTGAAGCACATAAACACAATAAATAACAATTAAACGATAATTGCAGAAAACAACATTTACAAATATGACATCAAAAACAAAATACACATAAACAACTATAGTATAAAAACAATAAAAGGGGGAAATAAACATAACCTGGATGTCACATAACACCAGGGAACACACCGTTGCACCAAGATAGAGATGCCAACCAATTTTGGACCAGAAGAGTACATCATAGTAGCCAAGAGAAGCCATACAGAGAAACAAGCTAACCACCTACTGTGTCACCATACTGTGTAAAAGATACACATTTATTAAAAAAGGCTTCAGATTTTGAATCAATTCTGAAAAATGAAGCACATTTTTCACATCATTTCACATGAAAATTAAAACACTTATTCAGCATTATTACACATCTGTCAGCCATAATCATAAACATGAGTAATTGTTATGAACAGGGGCTAAAACTAAAGCTTCAGTATTTACTCATTAAAGTTCTAAACTCTTTTTGTTTTACCAGAAGCACACAATTCAAAAGTCTAGTAGAAACTATTTGCCTCTACCTTAACAATATAAAGCAATTTTTTGTTAGTCTCGTTAAGATTACTGGATGCATACCACAGCATTTGCTAGGTCAGTAGGTCTAAACGTACAGGACATATGGAATTTGCAGGGGAGCCACTGCTATTATAAAGAGCAATTGGGGATGTTATTATATATAAACAAACTGCTGCTAAAATTCTACATCTACTTTGCATGGATGAACTTAAAAAAGCTGAATGAGAATTTTCTTTGAAGATCCCATTCCGACAGTGTTGCCATGCTCACCCACATGGTAAAATGAGATGTTAGAGATTTGAGACAGACTAAAATTAGAGATGATATATTTAGTGAGTCCATCTAAAATGGAGCTACATTTAGTTGGTTTTGAAAATTATTTTAGAATTTAACTGAGAAGTACAAGCTTTGTGTCAGCAATCATTTTGTATGATTTTGGTGTATTCTTAGGTTACATTGTACCTGATATGTCCATGATATGTCTGTTGAATATAACTTGTCACTGTAATATTCATGCATAAGTTGCAAAAGTGTTTTTTTAATTTTTGATATTGTTAGATATCTAGTATATGTTCATATAAACACCTAATGTGAAACTGATAAAAGTATTTTCTCTAAGGTTAGCTGAAGCTCTTTGGAAGGGCAGGCAATTCACAGCCCAATTCTTAATTTAAACTGATAATAGTTATATTCCCATTGTTTTTATTTTTCTGAAAATGTACACACAACCTTTTAAAGATTCAGCAGCAATAAGAGATGATGAATAACGACTGATTTACATTTGTTGTTCCAGGAGTTGAGTAACATATATGATACCCCTTTATTATTGACACTACTAGTGCTCTAATTCAGTAAGATGTTTTTCTTGTAACACTAAGAACTGAATTGATTTTATGTAGTGTGTCTAATATCTTTTTTTTTTTTTTTTGATAGCTGAGTTAACACTTGCAATTTTCAGAGGTAGAACTCTCTAGGCCTTAACATCATGGGATTATTTTAAAATATATACTAACAAAATCCGTAATCAGACTGTTTGCCTTCCATTTAATTTGTCAAAAAGTTGATATGAATCTTTTAATACAATTACTTTTGAACATATATAAAATTAGTACAAACAAGCCTTAAATGAAGAGACATTGTTAAGTCAAGGAACTCCAATAAAATACATAAAACAACAATTTTTGATATAAAAATCACATATATTTAATTCATACTAATAAAATTCTCTTTATATATTAAACCCATTTTCCATTATGCCTGAAAAAAATGTCTCCAGAGTTTCAGGTTGTAGGTCCAGATGTTATTCTCAACCTTACACTCAGAGTACAGTATGTGGTGATCAACTGGCAGGCATATTCTATGTTATCAACAGTATGCTATTGACTCTGGCTAGAGTACCTTTCTCCTTTACAGCAAATACCTTTATTCCAGTGTTAAAGAAATTTACAATTATGCGTCTGACTAAATACCAGCATTTAACCTTATCATGAAAAGTTACAAACTGATATTAATGTGCAAATTACTAGATATACTGAGCTTATGCAAAAAGACCCACGTAGGATACAACTTGCATAGCCATTCTTTTCACAGAACTAACACACCTTGACAAAAGGAACAGCTACATGACAATGCAGATTGATTTTAACACCATTGTCTGCCTAAGGTTATTATCAAAGCTTGGGCCCCCTTGAGAAATCATCCGTCTATATTATTGTATTCAGCACTTCCAGACTGTTAGATTTGTTGTCTGCACATTTAACAATTTCAATTTAAAAATCAGAGCATGTTTAAAAAGCTGTGTGCTTTACCCACTGTGGTTTCCACGTTAATGCATGATTGTGTTGTCCATATTCAAGGATGCTGATGAAAAAATAATAAATCTCATTCTCTCTTTTGTTTTAAGTACTCAGACCCTTTGCTGAAGGTCAGGGGCATCCTGTTTCCTTTAATTATACTTGAGATGTATCTAGAACATGATTGGAGTCCTCCTGTGGCAAATTTAACTGATTGCACACCATTTAGAAAGGCACACACCTGTGTATATATAAATCAACAATTCACACTGCATGTCCAGACAAAAACCAAGCCACAAAGTCCAAGGAACTCTCTATAGGACTTCCATGATCAATTTGTGGTGAGGCATAGATCAAGGAAGGAGTATCAAACCATTCCTAAAGCTTTCTGTGAAAACTGAAGAACCACCAGGACTCTTTCTAGAGTTACCTGTCCAGCCAAACTCAGTATTCAGGCAAATGGTCACTCTAACAGGGCTTCAGTACTTCTCTGCTGAGATGGGAGATCCTGCTGGAAGCACAACTGTCTCAGCAGCACTCCATCAATCTTTCTGGTCTAATGAGACAAAACTGAACTCCCGGCAATATGCCCGGCAAAGATAAGGCACTGCCCTTCCTAATACTATCCCTATGGTGAGGCATGGAGGTAACAACATACAAAGAAGTCCTTGAAGAAAGTGTGCACTCTACCTCAGACTGGGGCCATGGTTTACCTTTCAGCATGACAATGACCCCAAGCATACATTTCAGTCATGACAATGGTGGGGAGGCTTTGGGACATGTCTCTGACAAAGCCTAGACTTAAGCTCTATAGAACTCTGTGGAAAGACCTGAAGATGGCAGTTTACAGATTCTTTCCATCCCATGTAACAGAGCTGGAGAGGATCTGCCTGGAAGAATGGGCTACTCTGCCGAAATTCAGGTATGAAAACCTTGTTAAGACTTCCCCAAGAAAAGTCAATGTACCTTTACTGTCTAGACACCACTAACGAAACTCATACAAAGGCTTTAGATCTTCACCTGCTTCTACAGATACATGATGGAGACCATTCTGTCTAGCTCCATGCTCCATCACAGTCTGGTATGATCAACTCAATGTGGCAGACTGCAATGGGTGCTTAAAATGCACCAGTTCATTACCGAGAGCAAGCTTCTGTCATATATGAATTTCATGACAAGTGATGTCTGCTAAAACATTACCTTCCATCCTTTCTAAAACTGATTTTTTATTGTTCAGTGCCATACCAGCAGAAGTACAGTTAGGTTTTTCCCTGTTATCAACCCATTTAAAAGTGAACTAATACACCATCCTCTGTTAGAGCTGTGACAAAGATTCCAATATGTTATAAACTATTGGTGTTTGTTGGTGTTCACAGAAAATATAAAATTTAGGGATATTTTTAATATTAACCAGGAGATGGAACAAACTGTGAGATCTTGTGTGGTGGGAATTGAGCACAAGGCTACACTCTAGATATCTTGTAATTCATGGATTGAACAGGATTAGAAATGAAGCACAGACAAAAACAGTGGGCAAAACAATGGTTCAATTTATTACAAGAATGTTGTACAATAAGAATAATCCTACTACATTGACACATGGTCAAAAACAAATTGAAAAAGTACAAGGACTAAAATGGTGAATATTTACAATGTATAAATACACTCAGAAATAACTATAATGAGAAAAATATACAAACACATAGTGAGTAAAGCATGGGCCAGAAGTGGAAGAACGTGAAACATAAATCACACTTGAGGACAAGCAGACTTGATAACCAAGAAAAATATAAGATTGTGTGAACAAAAACAAAGGGCAAAATTAGAATTAAAGTTAAAGTGCAAAACAAGTTTAAAGGGCCTAGTGCTAGAAATTGCTTGTTCTGAAACTATCACTAAGATTTGAGAAAAACAGAATGTGTACCCATCGAGGGATAGCGAATGTTGTGACTGCTACCATATTTATAGTGTCAATTCCTGTGACATAAACAGTGTAACAGATGTGGCCACATGATGTTACTTAAAATGTTATGTTAAAAAAAAAGAAAAGACCCTAAAAAAATAGTAGATGTAGATAGATTAATTAGAAAATGCATTTTGTTAATAGATTACTCGATTAATTAATCTAAATAAGCTATACATTACACAATTATCAATACAGTCAGCAGAGACAGCACTAATGTGTACCATGTGCATTCGCGAAAGGCATAACATAAACCTTAAATACTATATATTTTATTTGTAATACTTTACAGTTTTCCTATGGCCAAAGAGAGACACTCATTTTACAGTCTGTACTATTTAAAGAAAGAAAACACCTATTGTGCCTCTCTGCAGTTTTTCTGAGCTAATTATTCTTCACACAGTAATTAGTTCCTTTACATCACTGCGCCTGTTTGCTATTAACAAGTTCACTCTGCTTGAAATGCACATATTTATTGATCATTGAAATAAAATCCTTTCTACTGCTCTTACTAATGAAACACTTTCAGGAAACAAGAAGAAGTAAGATGATTCAGCATTGTCTGAGTCTGGATGTAATACAGTACATATTGTAGGAGTTTCTTGTTGTCGGTTATTAATATTTCTCTTGATGCACTCTACTGTGTTTGGTCAGCTTTCCATCCATGGTTTGGCTGACTTCCATGTTCTTCCTTCTATCTAGGATACCTTCTTGCATAATGTCTTTCACTAATTACATTCTAGATCAATACAAATGTGTTCAAAAACTGTCAATAAGATCCTGAAGCTTTTTCTCTTAACCTTCTGAAAAAGTTGTAATTTGGATATTTGAACCAGCTTAAATTTTTATTTATAAAAACTCCAGATTAGAGGACTTGATGCAAAAGCAAAATGGATGCCCAGCAGCAGGGCACTTCCATGTCAGGTTTGTAAATAATGAAAATATTCTCATTATGGATTGTCTACATCTCTACAATTTTTACCTTGTAAAGACTTAATTTCTCCACATGTCCTTACTAGTTTTACTCTTAGGAGTTCTCTAAGACCAGCATCACCCATAATGACTTCAAGTCAGAGAGCATGTCACATTTAAGGACAGCTGTTGCTGGTTTTCATTGCCTTGAGAAAGTCAGATTACATAACTAGAAATCACACGCGATTGCAGGTTATGCAACTGCTTTGTGACTTCCAGAATAAAGACTAGATATTTAAATAGACATTTACACTGGCTCCAGATATACTGTATATGTGCCTGTCTGTGTTTTCATGCTCCGGAATGTCTGCTTTGCTTAATTTTTTGAAGCTGCCATTGCTTTTCCTGTTTTGTTCTTCCTGTTGAAATGATTGGGCTCTTCTATGCTTGTTGGCTTTGTATGCATTGTATTTCATTGGCTGTTATCTCTTACACACACAGCAGCCTGCCCTTATGGCTTGAGGTTGCACAGAGTGCTATGAATGAGTCTCTGGGTATACGATACTACTTGACGGAATTAACAGGCCTGTGCCTTGAAAGTCCACGTCATGCTAAGATTATACAAATGAAATAAATGATTGAAAACCTTTATAAATCATGTAGTGTCACGGGGTCTTTAGGAAACAGAAACATTTACTAATAATGTGGAGTAAGAAGATGAAAAAGTGTTTGCTATTACAATACTATAAATAGCTTTCAGTGAACATCTGACCTGAAATAGGAACTGAATTGATGATGTCGCAAATTTATATTTAATTTTTTCATGTCGGTGAAGAATAATTGATCCGCATATTGACAGCTACGCTTTTCTAGTTCATGGTTCTAAACTGAAGAGTTAAAGAAAACATCTGATAAAAAAATGAACTGGGGAGAATAATATTCCTAACTAGCAGTGATGCATTTCTTTTTTTCAATTTATGTTCAATAAATTCATATCCATTGAGATACCATCATTTACAATGAAGCACTCAGTTCAAGAGATGCTAGAGCGTGCTTTACCAGGAAGGAATTAAACGAGGCAGAATTCCAGATGAAATGCTTAGTTTGCGAGAATGACCATCTGGCATACCAGGGGAAAAAAAAATGATGATATTCAAGTATCAAAGCTGGGAAATGTAGGTTTCCTGTAGCAGTTTGGAATTATGTGAAAAATGTAAATTCTTTTAAGGTGAGGCTGACTGGAGTGTATGCTGGCAGCACATCCTAATACTTGATAACATGGATGCAGCAGAAAAAAACATGCATGTGAGCTGCTCTTGTGCAGTGAAAATCTTCAATGGGTGATAATTAAAAAGAAAAAATAATACTTTTGCAGTTGTAAGCATTTTATTGGTTAAACGTTGTGACTGATTACTGAAATAACTTCAGATATCAACTACATAAGTGATACAGTAGTTCCATGATTGAATAATTTACATGTTAAATAACAAGAAGTACAGTAGGTACTCAAGGCGTAGAGTGTACATAAATTTAAAAGCAGCTAAAGACCTTTTAGAACTAAATTAGTTTAACATCAGAAGTGGGGTAAAGTAATTATTACACGAGGACCTCTGTAATTTTAGTCCCATCTAGAAGGCTCATGTCAGTAACTTTTACACATTCACGTTCACGCCTCAGTAAAGATTACAGAGCCTTTTACCTTCAATAAAAACTCTATAAAAATAACACCAAGTTAAACTAGTCATGTGCAAATCAACATGTCAGTAAAATTCTGTCATTTGAGTGATTCAGGTGGGAATAAAATTAACCCAGCCACAGGGGATGCACAAACCTGAATAAATGGGGAGAGTTACGTCAGGAAGGGCATCCGGTGTAAAATTTTGTCAAATCAATATGCTGTCACAAAAACGAGACATAAACAGATAAAGGTTTGGGGTAGCCACCCGTATAATATGGTATCCTGGCTCTAGAGGTCCGACTATATCGACCCCAATTCTATGGAAGGGAATATCAATCAGGGGAAGAGGAACGAGAGGAGCACGATCCTTTCTTGGAATTTGTCGCAGTTGACACTCCGGGCAGGAAGCGCAAAAGTGACGAACTGATTCCCGGCCAGTAGAAACGGAGTTTGATCCGCTCCAGGGTTTTTTCGGTGCCCAAGTGGCCACCTAGGAGGTGGGCGTGTGCTAACCCACAGACCTGCCGCCGGAAGGTCCACGGGATAAGCGGCAGCCTTCTCTCCTGCCCGTCATGCATTGCTATGCGATAGAGAAGGTCGTTATCTAACACAAAGTGAGGACCCTGTGGCATTGACTGGTTTGTGCGCTGGCCATTGACTAGGACCACTGCATTTTTTGCAAATTTCAGGGAATCGTCACTCCACTGCTCCCTTTTAAAGGAAGCCGGCGTCTCTCTAAATTGGAACCGTTAAAAGGAGAGAGGGTTGGCGCCGACCTCAAGGGGAGTGGTTTCCTCCCGCTCCGCCGCGGCACTGGTGGATGATGTGTTGGCACGCAACGGTCCGGGAGTTGCCACGTCACTGAGAGCGGAGGCTTCATTTCTCTCTGCCGGCTGATTACACGGCGTGGAGACAGCTTGAGACGGCTCATTCCCATCCATAACTAGGCCCAAGTTATCCCCAGGAGTGGTATGTGACTCACCACTTTTTATATTAGACCAGTCCCGCCCTAGTTATCACCGGGTGTGGAGGATCAGGAAGGATTGCCACGGTTAACTTCTGAACTGATCCCCTGTAACTGATGACACAAATGGCAGTCCTGTACCAGCAGGTTTCTCCGTGGACACAGGTTATACCGGTCTTAAATTTCAACCACTGTTGCGGTAGCACAAATCGGCGGGCAACAATGGAAATGTTGCTGCCAGTATCGAACAGCACAGACGTTTTATACCCGTTAACGATCACCACGCCTGTGTGTGGGACCGCCAACGGGTTTGTCAGAGCACACCAACCCCTCTTCCCCCTCCACCCGCACTCCACCTCATTCCCAAGCGGTTTGCGCGCCCGCGGCTCCGTGGACGTCGGTACAAGCTCTGGGTTGTACTGGGGGGGCTAGGTTTTGGGACGTACTCCAGTTGAGTTCGGCCAAGGAACTGTTCAGCTCTCCCAGATGGGGAGGCCCTCCTTTGTTTTTTCACGAGCTCTATGAGCTCTGCCATGTTTTTGAATTGTCTACCCCAGACCGGCTGGGTGAAGCATTGTGGTAGTGTGTCCAGAAGCAGATAGCAAGCCACCTGCTCTATTATTTGGTAGGGCTTGAGTTCCTGTGGCCGTAGCCACTGCCCCACCTTTGCCCATAGGGACCAGGCTTGTTGAGAGGTCGGCCTCTCTGGGTTGAACCTCAAGGTTTTCAGGCTACTCACCTGCCAGTCTGAGGCACCCCTAGGTGGAAATCGGGGCTCTGGCTTCACAGGGAGGCGGGCACTCTCCTCCGAGAGAGCATAAACCTGGATGTGTTGCAGGTCCTGTCCCCTTCTCTTCCAGGACGTCTTCATCCTGCCGACTACGCCAAATGTCACAAAAACGAGACATAAACAGATAAAGGTTGGGGCAGCTACCCATAAAATATGGTATCCTGGCTGCAAAGTCGGTTTTTTATCAATAAACAGCACTGATGTGCATACAATTGAGTCCAGAACAAGACTGAGGAATTAGGAAAAAGGGCAGGGTATTAAAGGGGAAAACAGGAAGTGAGGTCATAAGGATCAGGCCCATGTTCTTTAGCCATTGGTTCGAGCCCGGACATGACGTCAGAGGGGCCAGAGCCGGTAAGGTCTCCTTCCATTGGCTCGGTCCCGGAAGTGACGTCAAGAGAGCCAGATGGAATCACCCGGGAATGGTCTACAGGAAAGAGAGAAAAAGAGTCAGTGCACTCTGCCAGCTTCCGGCATGCCTCAGAACTGCCGTTACTCAAGCCCTTTGGCTGCCTCCTATGCGCACGTGTGTGACAATGCGGACAACAATACAAATTTCCATACTGGATCGGTCGAGCCCTGGGTTAACAACAACCGCCACCAGTACTGTTAGCCAACAAGGTGCTGGCGGGAATTTGGCTACTGTTGGCTGAAGAAGAAGGATGTAAAAGAAGAGGGGGGAGACGTGTCCGAAGGCAGGAGTGGAGGAAAGTAAAGAGAGTGGAACTGAGGGTTCAAACTTTGAATGTTGGCAGTATGACTGGTAAGGGGAGAGAGTTAGCCGATATGATGGAGAGAAGGAAGGTTGATATATTATGCGTGCAAAAGACGAAATGGAAGCAAGTGGATCGGAGGTGGATTCAAATTGTTCTATCATGGTGTGGATGGGAGGAGAAATGGGGTAGGAGTTATTCTGAAGGAACAGTATATCAAGAGTGTTTTGGAAGTGAAAAGAGTGTCAGGCAGAGTAATGATTATGAAGCTGGAAATTGGAGGTGTGATGATAAATGTTGTTAGTGTATATGCACCACAAGTTGGGTGTGCAATGGGTGAGAAAGAAGATTTTTGGACTGAGTTGGATGAAGTGTTGAACAGTGTACCCAAGGGACAGAAAGTGGTGATTGGAGCTGATTTCAATGGGCATGTTGGTAAAAGGAACAGTGGAGACGAGGAGGTGATGGGTAGGTATGGTGTCAAGGAGAGGAATGAAGAAGGTCAGAGGATAGTGGATTTTGCAAAAAGATGGACATGGCTGTGGTGAGTACGTATTTTAAGAATAGGGAGGAACATAGGGTTACGTACAAGAGTGGAGGAAGATACACACAGATAGATTACATCCTATGCAGAATAGTCAATCTGAAGATGATTGAAGACTGCAAAGTGGTGGCAGGGGAAAGTGTAGTTAAGCAGCATAGGATGGTGGTCTGTAGGATAACGTTGGAGATCAAGAAGAGGAAGAGAGTGAGGTCAGAGCCAAGGATCAAATGGTGGAAGTTGAAAAAGGAAGACTGCAAGGTTGACTTTAGGGAGGAGGTGAGACAGGCACTGGGTGGCAGTGAAGAGTTAACAGACAGCTGGGAAACTACAGCAGATGTGGTAAGGGTGACAGCAAGAAGGGTGCTTGGTGTGACATCTGGAAAGAGGAAGGAGGAAAAGGAAACCTGGTGATGGAATGAGGAAATACAGGAGAGTATACAGAGGAAGAGGATGACAAAGAAGAAGTGGGATAGTCAGAGAGATGCAGAAAGTAGATAAGAGTAGAAGGAGATAAGGCACAAGGTGAAGAGAGAGGTGGTGAAGGCTAAAGAAAAGACGTATGATGAGTTGTATGAGAGGTACACTAAGGAGGGAGAAAAGGACCTGTACCAATTGGCTAGACAGAGGGACCGAGCTAAGAAAGATGTCCAGCAGGTTAGGGTGATAAAGGATAAAGATGGAAAAATACTCACAAGCGAGGAGAGTGTGTTGAGCAGATGGAAAGAGTACTTCAAGAGGCTGATGAATGAAGAGAACAAGAGAGAGAAGAGGTTGGATGATGTGGAGATAGTGAATCAGGAAGTGCAATGGATTAGCAAGGAGGAAGTAAAGAAAGCTATGAAGAGGATGAAAAATGGAAAGGCCGTTGGTCCAGATGACTTACCTATGGAAGCATGGAGGTGTTTAGGAGAGATGGCAGTGGAGTTTTTAACCAGATTGTTGAATGGAATCTTGGAAAGTGAGAGGATGCCTGAGGAGTGGAGAAGAAGTGTACTGGTGCTGATATTTAAGAATAAGGGGGATGTGCAGGACTGCAGTAACTACAGGGGAATAAAATTGATGAGCCACAACATGAAGTTATGGGAAAGAGTATTGGAACCTAGGTTAAGAAGCGAGGTGATGATTAGTGAGCAGCAGTATGGTTTCATGCCAAGAAAGAGCACCACAGATGCAATGTTTTCTCTGAGGATGTTGGTGGAGAAGTTTAGAGAAGGCCACAAGGAGTTGCATTGCATCCTTGTGGACCTGGACAAAGCATATGACAGGGTGCCTCGAGAGGAGCTGTGGTATTGTATGAGGAAATCGGGAGTGGCAGAGAAGTACATAAGAGTTGTACAGGATATGTACAAGGGAAGTGTGACAGTGGTGAGGTCTGCGGTAGGAGTGACGGATGCATTCAAGCTGGAGGTGGGCAGAGGTGGGTAGAGTAGCCAAAAATTGTACTCAAGTAAGAGTAGCGTTACTTCAAAATAATATTACTCAAGTAGAAGAAAAAAGTAGTCATCCAAAAAATTACTCAAGTAAGAGTAAAAAAGTATTTGGTGAAAAGACTACTCAAGTACTGAGTAACTGTTTGAACATAATAAATGATTTATTTTTTAGAAATGTTGTAATAAGACAGACAAAAGTATAAAATAATGTGCAAATTCTGCTATTTCTAAATAATAAAATAAAAAATGAGTACAAATAAATAACATCTTTACAAAATAAAGATGCACAAATAACACAAAGTTCAAAATCTCAGTTTTTCACAACAAAGCTTTTGAAGTCAATGCCTACAGTAGGTAACATGTATGTTTGAACAGTGCAAATACTGTATATTCACTTTGTGGTGTAGCGGGTCCGCCAGTTTCAAATCCATAAAGCCTTGTCACTCTCCATAGGTGCAATTGGAGTAGGCGTGGAGTTAATGAGGTAGTTGGAGCGAGTCACACCTGAAAAATGCGGGTGCGATCATTCTCAATTGCTTCATTAGCTTACTGCGGTGTGTGATTAAGTCCCACGGAGATGGAAGTGTATATATACGGTCGACACAAAAAAAAGGTGGAATCAAAGAAAAGGAGAAAAGAAAGAGTCTGTAGGGGACCGGCATTGTCACACACTTGCCCTCCAAATAGCACAGCTGATAGAAAATAACATTAGAACATGGCAGCTTGTGCATGTACAAGAAGTCTCACTTTACCATGACTGTCTGTGTCTGTGCATGTTTGGTTAAAACGTGCTTGTTCTTCACTCAGTGAAGTGATGGTTAAGCTTCAGCAGGAGTTGGCTCTCAAGGTTCTTGCAGTGAAGCTGTGACCATTTAGCAGTGAAAAGGAGCCCCGCATGACTAAAAGTCTCTCACAGGCTGCAGATGCAGGAAGTTTGTGTGGTCATGTGACTGCATGGCTACATCTGATTGGTGAAACAGAGTCATGTGATTATTGGTGCTACGTCTGATTGGTGAAACGTAGTCATGTGATTATTGTTGCTACATCTGATTGGTGGAACAGTCATGCAGTAGATCCACTGGCGACTTCTCTCTGGGAAAAATATAGCGTTTTTAATGGAAAAAAAGTAACGATTCTAGTGTTGCCCAATTTAGCAGAGTAAGAGTAGCGTTTCTTCTTCACAAATGTACTCAAGTAAAAGTAAAAAGTATGGTGCAGTAAAACTACTCTTAGAAGTACAATTATTTTTAAAAGTTACTCAAGTATATGTAACGGAGTAAATATAACTTGCTACTACCCACCTCTGGAGGTGGGAATACATCAGGGATTGGCTCTGAGCCCTTTCTTATTTGCAGTGGTGATGGACAGGTCAACAGACGAGATTATACAGGAGTCCCCGTGGACTATGATGTTTGCTGTTGAAACTGTGATCTGTAGTGATAGTAGGGAGCAGGTTGAGGAGACCCTGGAGAGGTGGAGATATACTCTAGAGAGGAGAGGAATGAAGGCCAGTAGGAATAAGACAGAATATATGTGTGTAAATGAGAGGGAGGTCAGTGGAATGGTGAGGATACAGGGAGTAAAGTTGGCGAAGGTGGATGAGTTTAAATACTTGGGATCAACAGTACAGAGTAATGGGGATTGTGGAAGAGAGGTGAAAAAGAGAGCAGGGAGGGTGGAATGGGTGGAGAAGAATGTCAGGAGTAATTTGTGACAGACAGGTATCAGCAAGAGTGAAAGGGAAGTTCTACAAGACAGTAGTGAGACCAGCTATGTTATATGGGTTGGAGACGGTGGCACTGACCAGAAAGCAGGAGACAGAGCTGGAGCTAGTAGAGTTAAAGATTTTAAGATTTGCACTGGGTGTGACGAGAATGGATAAGTTTAGAAATGAGTACATTAGAGGGTCAGCTTAAGTTGGACGGTTGGGAGACAAAGTCAGAGAGGCGAGATTGCGTTGGTTTGGACATGTGCAGAGGAGAGATGCTGAGTAGAGATGCAGTGTCTAAGCGAAGGTTTATGGATGTGGTGAGAGAGGACGGTGCAGGTGATGGGTGTAACAGAACAAGATGCAGAGGACAGAAAGATTTGGAAGAAGATGATCCGCTGTGACAACCCCTAACGGGAGCAGCTGAAAGAAGAAGAAGAAAGTGGGACTAAAATTACAGAGGTTCTCTGGCAATAATTACTTTATTTGTTTATTTTTGATATCTTTCTTTGTTTATGACTGACCTCTGCTTGGCCATAAACAGTAGATCTTACCTGGTGTCATGAATGCACATCTGAAGACCACCTTGCAGACTCCCAAGGCAAGAGGGGGCACTGTTGTAAACTGTCTTGTCTCTTCCTTCCACAGTTCAAAGAAGTCTTTCAGGAAGGCCAACAGGCCACTCCCATAGGCCCCGCCTCTTCCGGGCTGAAGCATATAAGATGTCCTCAAAAGAAGGTGTCTTTCTTGCAACCTGAAATCTCAGCAGTACAGAGGTCCAAATTAGACTTATCAAGAAAAGGACTGTTACGTAAGTGTCTGGTTTATGTTCTAGCACCACTTTGCACCTGTTTATTTTCTTGCCTTTTGTTTATATTTAGTAGAGGCACAACTGACCTGGGTGAACCGGCTGGCACCCCAACTACTTTTGGGACTCTGCAAGTCACTCTGTTCCACTGGGTACAATTTACAAAGGATAGTTTAAAAGCTGCAAGGTTCTACACATAGGGATCCGAAAATTGCATATGATTTCACAGTGGGAGGTTTTCAACTTGAACATACACCTTATGAGAAAGACTACAGCATTAAAGTGGACTTAGCCACTATTTGCAATGAGAGACAAACAGCTGCATAGTGCTTAAAGGGGGAGTTGGCTGATTGCTCGTTTACATTCAGAAACGCAGTCAGCACAGCCAACCCTCATTGGTGTTCCATAGATCATTTACTCCACCTACACTCATAACACTATACAGATCTGGGCTAGGAAGGGCAAAAGGAGCTCAAGTTCAAACAGAAAGAAGAAAACCGAGAGAGACATTAAGAGAGATTGCACAGGTTGTGGTGGTCAAGCCAGTGCTGAGGAATAGAAACAGGGTCGTCCGGTAGGCCCTGTGGTGGAGCTAGGGGAACAGTGCTCAAGAGGCATATCACTCCTGTTGAGCTCTGAAGCAGGAGAGCTTGAGTGCTCCAAGAGTCTTGCGGATGCCAAAGTAAGTGGCAAGATGAGGAAGCTGGGCTTAATGGGTCCTATTAGACACTGACAGAAGGTGGTTGGGACAAGAGCGAGATGGTTGACCTTAGCCACAGCCCTACTGTTAGACACAGACAAGAAAGAGAGAGTGATGCACTGCGGCTTCGCAAGAAGAAAAGCTGATTGTGACTCTGATTGTATTCTTAGTGGATGTATCAATGTCCCAGGACATGGAAGAGACTCTTAGTTGTGGGCATCCAAGGCATCACAGAAGGTTAATAGAATCTTGGCTTGTCTAGCACATTGTGCTGAGTACTATTCAAGGGAGTTTGTTTTATGATATTCAGCGTTTGAGGTCTCAAATGGAATAATGTTTACAGTTTTGGTTGCTATTTTACAAAAACAGCATAGTAGCACTCGATACATTATAAAAAGTTTCTGCTAATTCCAGGACTATTTGGATGAGCTATGTGTTAGCGTTAAAGGAGATGAAACAATTCAGTGTAACAAAACAGATTAAAGTGTTAAATGATAGAAGGGAATTACTCCTTTAAGTAAGTTCTCAGAATAGGGTAAATTTTGCCCATATATTTGAAAGTATTGCTTCACATATTGAAACATACTGTAGATTTGCAAAATAATTATTTACATAGTAAAGTTGTTGGTAGCACTTTGGGGTCTTCAAATCTTGATATTTTAAACAAGTTAGGGACTAGTGAACAACGCCGAGCTCAATGTTCTGTTTTGATCAAAAACTTTGGTGTGTCCACCTATATTTTATGACAGTTTTTATATTAATAAACACCCCATTTTACTATCCACTGTGCAGTTGTGGTGGGAGTGCCACAGAAGACAGAAGCCTAATTTTGGTTAAATTGAAATAATGCATACTGGTCTCTTGATGCTTGCAGAAATGCATATTCTTCCAAGAAGAATAATATGAATTGTAAGTCAAATCGTATGTGAATTCAACTGCATGTAAGATATTGAAAAACCTAATTATAATCAAATTTGGATATTAATTTTGTAAGTAGGATATACCTATATTGAGTGTATAATGATTAAAGCAGCAAGATGGCCATGGTTTGCATATAGTGTACATTCTAAATGTTCAAATTAAAACAGTGAACACAAAATACACCCACACATACACTTCAATGAGCCATCACAATGTGTTAATGAAGTGTTTCACAACTTTTGTGGTGTTGCAACCCAGTTTTTCATGTTTAAGGTTATTTGCAAAAGATAGTAAAACAATCACTAAAGTCAGAGCATGGGGAAGGTTAAAATTTGTGAAACAAGCAATCGTATGTAAGTACAGGGATAAATACTGCATAGTGTTGTCTATCGCTTAAGTAACCCACCACTACCCACTCGCACGCCCAGCAATAGCAACCCACAACACCCTGGCTGCAGCCCAGGACCCAGTAGTTTAGAGAAACACTGCTTTGATGTTTTTACTTCTTTGCTTTATTATATACTTGCAACATGCCACTGACCTGTGTGGCTATTCCTTTATTCCATCAAACTCTTCAAATGCAGGTGGCAGTTTCTGGACATGCCAGGTGGGAAGCTGTTCTACCAGCCAAAACACGTCTGCATCATTGTGATTGCCCATGAACAGGGTTAATTAGAAGAGTCCATATTTGGTTGTTTCAAGGTAACAGTTGGGTGGTGTTTGTGTTCATGTATGCACATTTACAGGATGAGTGTTGTATATAAAATGGTAAATTGCAGGGACATTTTTTTGACATATGCATATTTTCACAGTCAAATTCACACAGTTTTATAAATGAGACCTCAGAATAGAACAGTCTGCATACTCTCCTGGGAAGTGTATTCAATATAAATTGTTGTGACAGGTCATGGCACTGAATGTGTTAAAGGTTTATTGTTTATTTGATTGTAGTAGTTTTGAAAGCATTGCCTAATGGTTTGGCTATTGTTAAAATGCAGTGTGCGAGTGCTAGAGTTAATTGCTGTATGGTACTTAAACAGCATCAGCTGAGCTTAAGCAGATATATGGGAAGGTAAGTGCTAAAGGGAAGGAAAATAATGAGCAAACTGGTTGATCATGAGAGGAAGATTAGTTGGAAGTATGGACCATATGGAATTTTTAGTTAGTATACAATAATCTTTGAAGACAATTTTATAAAAGCATATACATATATTCTGTACATAAATAACAGAATGAATTATTAAATATAAGAAAAAGGATTGAATGTAACTCAAGGGTTAACTAAATGAAGCTTAAAGCTCAAGCATATGAGGTCTGTGCCTCATCTTAGTTAAGTCACCAACAGGATTCTCTAAGGTTAGAATAAGGTAAATTAGTAACGAACACCTTCCTTAAAAGTGAGAATAAACTAATGGGAAAGCCCGAACAACACTCCTATGAAGCAGATATATTGAGAAAATCAAAAGAATGATCTACAAGAATAATCAAAATAATCTGAGAATCAACATGTGTCAGAAAGTAGTTGTGGCTTTAATTGATTGCCTAATGTGATACAGTTCTATATATTAGGTGTCAGATGATGTAATGTATTAGATGAAGTAATGGCAATAGAAAAATATAAAAGATGAATTGTTTAATTGATTGCTCACTACATGGACTGAGACATTTGTGCATATCTCGGTGCAAATAAAATGTTCTGCGTTATCATCTGGGCAGCATGACTGCCTTCTTTGAAGATGGAGGAAAGTTTTTTCCACGCCAACCTTACCAGAGAGAGATCGCAACAGATCTGCTGGTTACCCAGGGAGCAGGACTGGTGGCTGCTGGCAAGTTCCATAAAGTGGCTGATTGTGTGGATTTTAGACAGCACAGGAGAATGGTGGGTCGCTGCAGAAAGGAGTAACTAGGGATCAGGGCAAATCCAGGGCCTTGAAGCAATTGAGCTGTGTGAGTTGAAGGAAGGGAAATTGCTAAGGTTTTCATTGGAAGAGGCGATACAGCAATGGTGCCAAAGCTGCCTCCCAAGTTGCTGATGTCTTCATTCGTTCTGGTGTCCTGGGGCCTCATGTATAAACGGCGCGTACGCACAGAAATATTGCATACGAATGTTTCCACGCTCAAATCGCAATGAATAAAACCTAAACTTGGCGTAAAGCCATGCACATTTCCACGGTAACTCATACCCTGGCGTACGCAATTTCTCCGCTCGGTTTTGCAGACTGGCGGCACCCAGCGTCAAAGCAGTGCTACTGTTCCTGTGTGGTTACCCTTTCTTTCTTAGACCCACATTCCTGACGCGGCTTTATAAATACACTGAAATTAACTGCATATTGTTTATTAGTGTAATGCATCTGATTGTAATTAACCTGTAGCAATATAATGGTCCAGGGAATAGCCATAGTATTCCAAATACCTTAACTGCTTTAGCGTTGTTACTCTCAATGCATCTTCTTCTTCTTTCAGCTGCTCCCATTAAGGGTTGCCACACCGGATCATCTTTTTCCATATTACTCTCACTGCACCACTCGGAGTATTTATATCACTGTATCTGAGTGGGGAATCACAGCAGCAGCTGATTGGAAAGCACACACTACCTCAGCCACGGCAAAACTCGTCAAAGCCTTTCCTGTACAGACCTCGCGTTTCAGAAATAGTTTCATCCCAAGAACTATAAACGCACTCAATCAGTCCATCAAGTGCTCCTTGTAGAACTGTTTGTACTTATAAGTACAATTACCCCACTGTAAACTTGCGCTACAGTTATAATATTGCACAACCTGCGCCACTTTATAAAGTGCGTATGATGACGATATCATTTTTAAGATGAAATGCAGCAAAATATGTTGCTTATAGTATACAGATAAAACTTTAACTTCATTTAAATAATCTGTATTGTTAATAATTAAACATGCGAGGACACGGTGCTGCAGTGCTAGCTAGTTCACGGATAGCTCCTGCCTTGCGCTGTATTATTGCTGATGCTGACGCGACACTGGAAGGATAGACGGATAGAATAATTAAACATGTACTACGAAGATATTTCAGTGTTCCTTAAAAGTTTTGAAGAATCAGCGTTCTAAGCTTACAGATGGCTTAACGTCTATTACAAAGCTGATTGTGAGGCGATTGGGTATTTGGAGAAAGAAAAGTAAGGACAGGAATTGGAGGTTAGTATGTTTGAAAAAGACAGTACTTCTGTAATAAATTATTTCATCGAAGGTCGCAAATGGTGCAGCAAGCCTCTTGCGTGAGATATGAACAATCACTGCGCCACCGTGTTCCCATGTTTAATAACATGCTTTCATTCCTATCATCATGAAAAAGATATCACGTATACATCTCAGTATTTTAATTATTCAGAGAGCTGTAATATCACGAATGTAATAGATTATGTGTCCTGTTGGAGAAAGAGAAAGAACGGAAGCACGTAGTGATTCACACACATAGAGCATATAGAAGATCAAACACAGAACAAAGCATTTAACGTGCTACTTGAGAAACTAGTAAAATAAACAATTTTAAGATGAAGTTTATGATGTTCTACTTTAATGACAAAATTAATTACGTGATTAAAATGGAACTTTCGAGATTAAAGTTGACATTTCATGCTTTTTTCCTACTGTGTGCCTATTTTTTTTCTCTGTACCCTAATAAGCTTTCATATGACACTCAGACGGTCCGCTATGAGTCGTCTTTTCACGCCGACTTTGATATGTGACAACTTCTTTTTTATTTCGGGCACTGTGCAAATTTGTGAACTTGAGCTTTTGAGTTTCTCCGACACTATGTCACTCGATCAACTTTCTTTTGTTGATTATACCACTGTTTAAACCAACAAATAGTACGTTTTTCCTTTGCCTCCACTTGATATTCGCTGAAATTCTTATATTTTCCCCCATGCTTTTCCCATTGTCTTTTCACAGAAGGCTATTTATATCGATTTGCATATTCAAAGAGGCATAATTCTGGGAGGAGTTGGGGCGGGACAGAAGGTGCGTGCACATGCGTTACTTTTCACGCTGATCAGGATTTATGTAGTGGAAGAACGAAAAAGTTTGTGTACGCACAGATTCCTGCATCTGGATTTTTCTGTGCGTACGCACATTCCTGCTTTTGTGCTTATGCCATGTTATAGTGTGAGTTCTTCGCACGGCGTTATACATGAGGCCCCTGGTAGTGGGAAATGGGGGCTTTGTGCAGTGACCTTGTTTAGTTTTTATATAAATTGGTTACTGAACTCCTTAAGACACGGTGGCATTTAGTAGTCACACATTTAAAGGAGATTAATTTATTGAATGCTTTTTTGTTTTCTTTTTCTATGTGTTGAGACACAATATTCTTAAATAATTTTCTTTAATAACCACTGTTTACTCTTTGTATTAAAAAGTCATGTATGTCTCCTCATTTACTTCTGGTACATCTCAGTCATGAAATACAAGATGCTTCAACAGGGGGCCGGTACCCATTTGTTGCTGGCAATAGGGCATTAAATTTGTTTATGAAATGTTTACAGAAATATATAATGTATATTTTTAGCCCTGGCAGTACTGCAATTAGCTGTTTCAGGCCTAAAATTTAAAAACAGCTACACTCTACAATTTACAAATCCGAAATTCTAGTTAACCATTTAATGAGGGAAATAGCAAGTATTTAATTGTGTCAAAGTTTAAGTTTATTAATGGTTTAAAAGCAAACAAGATCAGTGTGGTGCAGTGATTAAGGCTTTAGATCTCAAACTATGAGGTTGTGGGTGACCCAGAATAAGGCAGTGCACCTGTCTGTGCTCCAATTGGAAAAACAAAAGAAATGTAACCAATTGTATGTCAGATGTTGTAAGTTGCATTGTATAAAAGTGTCAGCTAAATAAATAAATGTAAATGACTAGTCCATCCAACTCAATTAGCTATCCCACTTCCATCCAGACTTTTTATAAATTTTCAAGGCTTCTACTTCAGCTTGGCTTAGTGGTTTGTTTTAGATTCACACACAACAATCTATAATCTCCAGAGGGTTTGTCTGACAGCTGCAATTGATTCATTAATTAAATTCTTAATTATCTTCATTGATTAGGAATGAATTGGAAGCTTAATGAGAGGAGTTGAACCTGATGGTCACATTTAATTGCAGACACCTGTACAAATAGAGGGATGTATATGTTATTTTCTACTATCAATCAATTGTCTTTTTTTTTAACCAGTAATTATGTTGTGAGGATGTAGTTTTGAATTAGTGTCAAACATTAAGAAAAGCTTTGAGACTTCTGGTTCTCTGAAGTTAGGCACAAATTAAAGCAAAATTTGTAGAATTTGTAAGTAGGGGCAGTGAATTAGTGTAATTAAGAATTGTTTCAACCCTAATGCAGTGATGGCTTGTCTCCAGCCCCCCAAAACGGAACATTAACCTTCATTTGTAAATATTCACTGTGATATGAATATGGTTAAGTGACCAAAATTAAGAACTCGTATAATCTTGCATTGTTGCTGTTGTTTGTGGGGTCTTTAAGAAAAACTTTTAAACAGTATGAACTGATTATTAAAATATATATAATATATATTTTAGATTATTAGAATACAGTTTGGTAGAGCTAGGCTACCTTTGCCAAAACATTGTTAATGAGTACACACAATGTAGATATTTATTTGATCTAATAAGAATTTGTAATGAGGGCTAAAATTATACTCAGGGAGGCTTACAATTACTGTAACTAAGGACTGTACAAAAGGCATTTGTTTTCTGAAACTGGTCTTGTAATTTTTGTTTGCTGTTGTTTCACTTTGTTGCTGTGTATTTATGACATTCAGAATTTTGTGATAATTGTCTATACAATGTCTTTAAACAGGAGTTGGAACTGGTTGCTTAAACGAAAGAAGCTGCCTTCTGACAGTAAGAATATGTACTAATTGAAAAGTGAAAAATAACTCTGAGGCGTTATCTGGAGTTTTTAGGAATGTATGTTTTAATTGATAAGACCTGCTATTACACATAATTTACAAGCCACTTCACAATAACCCTCTACCAGACATCCCTCTAAGATGTGTGTGTGCACAGTTTGCAAAAACCCTGTGTACACGAGTGCACGTATACGCACGAAGAAAATGGCAATACTTAAAAATAAGAATTTAATCTTGACCAACCTCTCTGTTTAAATGCTTTCTCATCAAGATTCGTAAAATTCCACAGATGACAATAATTTGTTGATTTGTGTATTTTCACACTATTAGTCATTCTTTTTAATTAATAATCATTTTATCTTTAATATGTGCGCTTTGTAAAATAAACCTCTGGTTCTGGCATTTTCTTGAATGCTATCCACATCATTATTAAAGTGAAATAGCTAAGTTATACAGTAGAGTATAATTTTATTTCAGCAGCCTACCGAATGTTGTATTGGTATAATGAATAGTATAATTAAATTTGAAAAATGGTTTTAATTTGAAGAATTTAATTGTTGAAAGGTGTAAAATGCAAGCAAACTGCAATAGCTTTTAAATCTGAATGGTGTGAAGAAACTGTTGAAACAAACACACCAATATCCAGTGTATTGAACTCCATGAGATATTTACATATTTACATATGACACGATTAAAAGAGTAGTTTGCTAGTATAGTCCAGGGATTAAAGCGCTCAGAGAGTTCACAACTGGTAAAGTGAGGGATGGTGGCTGGAAACCTGATTTCTTGGAGCACCATCTATCAAGCAAGTCACATACTGCCAGTGTAAGTATGAAGTCTTGGAAGTAAAAATCCTGTTTTAAGAGGAAGACTGGTCAGCAAGTTGCTTGAAAGTCATGCCAAAAAGGAGAAAAGGAATTAGCAAACAGAAGCATTCAAGTAAGTAGAAATTAACGTTGTTATCAAAAGTGTTTTGCAGGCCATTAAAGTTAACATGTCCATTCTCTTTTTTCAAGATATTAACGAGTACATGGCCAAGTATGCATGTATGTGTAACAGGTATCTGGAGAAGTGAAAACTATACACATGAATTCCTTGAACAGCATTGTGCAAAATGATCTCATGGCAGACACAGTGTCAGTAATGTTTCATATAATAACTATTGATGAAAGCACGGACATTTCACTTAACAAATGCTTGATACTCTGTTTGTTTTAAATACAGACCAGTAAATTCATACTAATACAGAATCTTGTTTTGGTGGGACATTACATTTGGAAACATGTGATGCTACTACAATAGTCATTGCGGTCAGGGAATTCTATCAAAAACATAGGATCGACCCTGTGAAAATGGTAATGTGTACATCCAATGGAGCCTTCATTATGTTGGGAAAGACTTAATTATGTTGCTGCGCAGCTGAGAAACAATACCACATTTAGTGCAGCAGCATTGTGTACCACATCAGGAAGACTTGGGGATTATATAAGTTTGTAAAGAAGTACAATTGATCAAAATATTGAAACCTCAATGAGAACTGTCTACACAGTGTTCTGTAGTTATTCCACCAAAAGATGCAATTTTCAAGAAATAGCAAATGCATCTGTATGTGATTCAGTTTCTTTCAGACCTCGAAATGAAGTGCACTTGTTATCTAGAAATTTTGCACTTCTAGCAACTATTTGAAATTATGATGCCCTGTTGGGATATTTTAAAGAAGATGAAGATAACAATCCAATTTCAAAGTATTGTTATAAAATGCTCAACAGCCAACAATTCCAAGTACTGTAACATTCAAAGTACTGAATGATGTGTTAACGCAATTAGCTTAATTAGCTATGACCTCTAAAAAATATGGCTCAACTCCATCAGAAGCTTATCATCTTGCATACAGTAAATTGAATAAGATCAAAATACAGTACCTTGGTGACACTGTTAAAAGGAGTCATTTAGTTACCAGACTTCTGGAGAAGAGTTCTGAAGAAAATTATTCAGTGGACACTAATTCCATATGAACGTCAATCAATATCATAAGGTTGCATTTGAGTAAAAAAATTAAGGAATGGTCTTTGTTTGAATGTACAGCAATGGTAGAATGTGATTACAGTTTCAGAGATGAACAGATCCATTCACTGTGTACAAATTATAAACTTTTTCTTGCAGCGGAAATTGTTGTAATTCAGCAATACAATGACTTCAAATTCTTACCTGTTGAAAAGATCAAAAGCAAATATATAAGCAGTTTCCCAGATATAGTGATATTTGCACATTATAATGATTATTCTTCATATTAGACTGCAAGTGTGGTTTCAGTTTAGTGAACAGATTAAAAACAAAATTAAGGAATTGTTTACAATTGGAACATTTGGAAATGCTGATGCATGTTAAGGGCTATCTTCAGAATGGATTTTCATTAGATCTGGATAGAGTATATTCGGAACGGGTAAGACTGCTGTGGAAAAATTTAAAGGACTTTTAAATTCAGGTATGTAATATAAGAATCAGTATTCCAGTAAAAAAATAACAAATGTTTTAACTTGCATCATTGCTTGTATTCAGTTATTTCAAATGAATTAATTATTTTTTATAGCCAACTAGCTGATAAGAATATTTTAAAGATTTCTGTAAGTTATAACTTGTAATAATTGTTTAAAGGTTTCAATTTTGCATTATTTTATCTTCCATTAGTTGATTATAGTCACTGCATAATGCTGTGTTGTGGAGTCAAAGGCCCACAAGAGTAGGGTTAATTTATATATTCATACTAAGGGGCACCCAACCCCAGTTGTGGCCAGTCTGCCACTTGCGTTGTGAAGAGAGGGGGGGCTGAACGCACCCCAAGGAGATGTGGTCACTCCTCCGAAACCCCCTCTTAAACGGTGATACAATGGGAAATGAATACAGTTTTTTTTTTTACCTCCTCTTTGCTCGATCAGCTGCTGCTGCTGTGCCTCATCATCTGTATCTCAGTCGGCGCTTAGAACATTTAAAAGCCTGTACAGCAGCTGTCCTACTCTTTGACTTTTATTTCCGGCCCCGGGTGTGGTTAAATCTCTTGGCACTCTTGGTTAAGTCTCATCTCGTGGGACGTGAGTTCTTGATATTTTTTAGTTTATAATTTAAAAATGGAATAAGAATCTGAAAATCTAACAACATCACATTAAAGTTTGATAAATTCTGGAAAGAATGATACCAAACATATATATGTAGGTTTTAAAATAAGCACTATCTAAAGTGTGACAAAAAACATGACATAGAAACATCAAATAAAATCATTGCACAAAATCGTTGCACTTTTAGGCTTAGGATTTTATATATAGAGAGTAGATATATATATGTAGCCCACAAATTTTAATTTATCTTAAAAATCTTGTACAAAAGATATTTTTTGCACACTATAAAAAAAATTAAAGGGCTGATCAAATATAGGCTATCCAGCAAAAATCCACACTTGATGTAACTACAAGATTAGGTGTTGCATCAGAGACTTAACATCTAAAATGTTCAGGTTGTATAGTATGGATAACCACATTCTATTTGCTTTTATTTATGGAATTAATAATAATTAAAATTCAAATTTATTAAGCCTGCTTTCCTGCTTGTATATTTTGCTCTTTTTTTCTGCCAAGGACTGGTAAAACAATTCCTTTTCTCAACTAGGTCAATCAAGGGTGACCAAGAGAAAGATAACAGTCCAGAGAAATAAGCGACAGTGACAGTCATACCTGAATGAAGCCAGAGAGAAAACCAGTGGCAGAAACTAGTGGACCATAGTCCTGGGTGCAAGCACATTGCAGCTGTGAACTTTATGCCCCTAAAGCTTGGTAAGTGTAAGAACAGACAAGCAGGAGTAGTTACAAAGGTGTAACATAACTGTTGACTACAGGAAAATAAGTGTAACATATATCTGTCCTCTACAGGAAAATAATCCTTGTATTTAATAAAATGGAATTTGCATTTTCAGCAGAGGTGTCCTCAAAAGCCTTGCTCACATTAAAGAAGCATTTTATTCAGTCTATGAGGCACACATGTGTCACTGCCATTTGCTGCATATTTCTTCTCTTTGTTTTGTCAAAACAAACTGCTTTGTGTGATTAATATTATGTTCCAAAAGGACAGCTATATTAATGTATTTAATCAAACAGACTTACAGTGAATTATTGGAAAATTTCAATAATAGATAAATAAACTTCATTTCAAAACTGTGGGGAATTGCTTATTTTGTTTTACACATTCATCAGTAAAAAGAAAATACTGTTAACAGATTAAAGTTATATTCAGGTTGAGATATAAAATCAGAAGCGTAAAGTTTGACTAATAGCATGTGAATGCTAATTTATTTTTTACTTTTGAATTTAATGTTCACATATACAGTATATTCCTTTTAATGTTATGGCATGCATTCTAATGTTGTCAGTTAAACGCGCTGTTAAATAAATCAATGTCAGCCCAGGAAATCATGTGAGTTTGTTCATAACTGTAGCCTTATTTTGAAGGCTAGGTTTTAGTTTTAAAATGTTAAGTGAATAATACTATCTTTAGATTGCTAAGCCGAACAATTATTTTTCTAAGCAAGCCTCCAGAAGATAACAAAAAGATGAAGTGAGCTAACTGCTTTGACTGCTGTCACTTTAATTGCTAGGCTGGCTTTTCAGCTTTTCATTTGCTTTGTTTAAACCTGGTACCATGGTAAAGAGTGATTGTTCCCTGGCAATATGTCTATTGAAAGCAGGGCACACCTTTACGACACCTGCTTTTCCTTGCAAGGACATTTTTTACATGTGCACATCATTTTCCTATACTATTTGATACAATAAAAACTAGAAAGCATTAAAATACTTTATATGGAATGCATTTTGTGCCCTTCATGCAGAGACAATGGAATTAAAACACCCTCATGCCAATAGGTTACAACTGAAACTAATCTGCACCCATTTTTTTTATATACGAGTATATGTAGAAAAATTTTGCTAATTTTTCTTTCTGCATGTTCAAAAATAAAAACACCCATACATGCTAAAGAGTAATGAAGCAGCTATAGTTTAAGCTTAAGCTTTAGGTTTGGCACAAAATTCTACACTATTCTACACTGTGTATTTCTGACAATATATCCTTGTAAATGTTTTTTGTCTGACCCTAAACAATTATAAAATACATCATAATATAACACATTAAAGGATACCTATTATGCGAAAATATTCAATATAAAAAATTATATTTGAGGATGGAATGCTAATGGTGAAAAAGGAAAGATAGTGCCGTAAAGTAAAAACAAACTAAAATAAAGTAAATGAATCACATGCATCTGATGCTGTGTGCATGTCTAAGGCTTTATAGGTCCACTTGGTTATTGACAAAGCTCTGCAAAGAATGCTAGAAGATTTTCTAGGAGGAAATGATGAAAATCGAGATGACAGTGCTCATAATTAATACTGTTGTGAAAAAACCATTCATCACAAACCTTACAGCCAGAACAAATAAGACTGGAAAAGACTCATTAACCGTCATTAACTGCTGACCAAAATGCCATACAGTCTGACCTGCCACAAAAAGACAATGATCATCTGTGTGTTTTTATCAGCTAACAGAAAAATAGAAATATTACTACTGTGATGGTCCATATTGGCTCCATGCTCCTTGGCAGCTTGAACCAGAATCCATTGATAGTGTAACCAAGAATGAGCTGGGCAAATGAGGACACAAACAAGCAAGAGATCGGTGAAAAGTGTATTTTCATACAACAGTGTTCCAAACAAAAGTACTGTGCAGATCTTCATAATAAGTAAAGTCAATAAGTAATCCAGGATAAATATCAGTGCTCCCTAGTGGATGGTAAAAGTCACAATAAATATTCCAAACAGTTAAAATCCAACACTGGAAAGTAAAATCAACACATTTATTCCTGCCCTTTCTTGGTCCTCATCAAGACCGACTAATATCACCGAACACAGTCCGCCGCACCCTTCTGATCTGCCACCTCCATTGGTACACACAGATTGTGAGTTGCCATCTTCGTTGGTCACCATAACTCCTTCCCAGGCATAATGCCCTAGTCTGGATGCTGCCATATTGGAACCCCTTCCTTCCACTTGCTCACTTGACCTCCCTCACTTGGTGTAGCCACTACCCGGAGCACCCCAACCCTCCATACTGCTCCCAGTAAACAAATCAGCAGTGTGCTGCTGTCAGACTCACCCTTCCACTATTTACACCCTGAACTCAGTGATCACCTTCTCTTTCATTTTCATGCATTTTCTACCGTTCCCCCTTACTCAGGCTTCTCTTATTCTTCTTGGGATGCAGGTGCACTGGTACTAACTATAAGAAGCATTAATGAGGCAAGCAATTGGACTGCATGCATCTGCACATGAATGCACATTCTATTGATAACCCAATTCACACCTTGGAGCCGCTTTGCCACACTATCACATACACACCTGCACCCCATAAGCCTTAGTGCTGTTTTATTTATGTATTTATTTTATTAAAATGCCCAACACCATGGACAGCTCTTATGGCAGCTACACAAAACACAGATATTGTGAATAATAAAGTGGTGAAGAAATCAAGTAATCTTAATTTTCAATTTAGATTTCTATTTGTACTGTACTTGACAATACGAATATCTAAAACTCTATTAGTAGCAGTATTAATATTATTGTATTATTGTGGGGTGCAGTAAATATGATTTATGTTTTAATTAGTAATGCAAATATATATGATTTTTGCAATATTCCTATATTTTACACATACAGTAAATTTAGCTTCCATTTAGAGAGACAGAAAACGGTACTGAGAATGATACATTATACGAGTCTTTTTGAAATGTAAAATTCCAGAAATTCAAAAATGTGACAAGAGTTGACAGACAAGAAGAGATGTGTGTGTATATATATATTTATATATATATATATATATATTATATATATATATATATATATATATATATATATATATCTACCACTCATTGGGTGGATTCTGTAAATAATATGTCAATATGATAACAAAAGTTGGAACAGGGCCACACGTTGCTGCTGCTGCTGCTGCTAACTATTGCATTTTGTTTTGTTTTTGTCACCAAGACATTCAGAGTTTCATACTTTTTTATTAAAACCCAGCCACTGGGGCACAACTGAAGAGCCAAAAAACTTCATGTCACACTAGAAACTGGGCTTGTTCCTGACGTGACTCTTTTTTTTTTATCCCTTCATAGCTGCCCCTAATAAAATAAACCAGAGTTTAAAGCCAAATCAAGTGCTTCCTTTCCCTTTAATGTTCATCTGCTTTGTCCTCTACTACATGTTGTGAGGTGTGTGTTGGTGTTTTGAGTAGATATTAAGCTCAAAATGAGCACATGCCCCATTAAAAATAATTTTTCTATAGTTGTATTAAATTATTCTACAACAGTACAGAATTGCACACCATTTGATCTTGAAATCCAAGCATTTCAAATTAAGTGCATCTGGCTGACAGGTTCAAGAAAGTCACCAATTAACATTGGTTGCCTGGGGCCTCGGAAATATAGAGAACCCAATACTGGTAGTTGAAAAGCAGACTTTAATGTCAAGATTGGTTAGAGGATGGGTAAGGCCAGTCCACATACAAGGAGCCTCATAAGAGAGCACCACAATGAGGCAAAAGATCTAGCAGACAATGTTCCACTAGGACACCAGGTGGCAGCAAGCAATGTGGGTCTTGCTACTTATGAAACAATGCAGAAAACAAGAAAGGTACCAAGACAGAGAAGGTTCACTGGTATATTTTTTTACAACGTCACTGTGGCAAATAGCCATTAAGGATTTCTCTGAAAGAGACTTTGGAATGGGATTTAAAAGACACTCTTTGCCAGGATTTCTCAAGATTGTCGGTTGGTCAACAGCAAGGAGACAGACAATAAAAGAGAGTGGAGAAGAATGGTAGAAAAGGTAGTGAAGTATCAGCAGGTGTGAAAATAGAGGAGCAACCAAGTGCTTGCTTGTTCTGAACATCCTATGCCAACAGCTCCAGTGTGATGCTAGGTTTTTGCTTTTTATTGATTTCTTAAGATGCTTTATATTCTTCTTTTGCTCACCCTTTTCTCTGTGCACGGTTTTATAAAGCTATTATTTTTCACAATTTCTTGACACTTTGGCATTTCCTCCTCTTGCAGCGCTCCTGTTAACAAAAGAAAAATGTTATGTTGTCAAATTACCGGTAATGAATTGGTATGCTGACATCTTTAAAATAAGATAGAAATCCACTGGAAAGGCCACATTACATCAGATAAATAAATAACTATCTATTTTGGTCAAGCATCTGTCTGAAGAAATACTTTGGCAATTATTGTTGGAAAAAAAAAATTCAGTCATGATTCTTGGATGAAGCAAAAGTAATAGTAGAATGATTAATATCCGCTGTTATATAAATAAATAAAGCAACTATAGAACTCAACAAGGATACTGGAAAGTTATGTTCTGATTTGTAAAGATGACATCTTTATTGTTGATTTCTTATGAAAAAAATTGGACAAAGATATAGGAGCTTGGTGTCCAGAGGCAATGACTGATGATATTGTACTGTCCAGATTGCAACATTAATTTAAGAGGAAAGAATTGGAGGAAGTCACTTTTGTTTGAGAAAAAAAAGATAATGAGATTATCAGCCTTTATTTTCAGATAAGACTATTTAAATCTGTTTAGCCAGGGGAAATCAGGGTATTTTGAAGTTTTTAAATGTGTATGTTTTTATCCCACAGTATATCTCCTGTGTTTTTTTTTATAAAGTACAAACAAACAGGACCAGTTTGATGTACGAGGGATGTTCAGAAAGTTTCCGCACTTTTCTTTAACTATATTTATTAAGAATTTCAAAAACAAATGACATCACTTTTCTACATATTCAACTTTCTTTGCGATGCAATTTTCCCAGTGTTGTAGAATTTTTTTGTCATCGGCAAAAAATGTTATTGGTTGAGCATTCAGGCATTGAAGCACCACTGCATTCACATCAGGGTTCTTCCTTCATTCCTCGTGGTCGTGGCTGTAGCTGGATGTCTGGAGTGCTCTGCATCCATCTGGACTAATAGGGCCTTTTTCAAACATTTCAATCCATACATAGACGACTCTACTAGACAGAACTTTATTGCCATACTGAGCAAACATGCAGAGATGAATTTATGCTCCTGGCACACCTTCTGCCCACAGAAAGTGTATGACAGAATGTTGTTCCACTTTCGTGTAATTTGTAAGTTTTGCATCCATCTTCGCCACAGGGTGATAACTCTTATACTAAACTGCAAGGGCAGCCAGCTTGCCAGTCAGAACAAGTCACATGACACTCTCAAACATGACCAATTACTACTCTATTCACCTTCACCGTTTACTACGAAAATATAGAACGTCCCTCATAACAGAGCTTCACATACAACAGTGGTGTAGAAAGAACTGGAGATTAAACCACAAGGTGTTTAGTGTACTTTCTGTCTTAACTGCATGTGTGTGACATGAAGCAAGTCAACACACTGAAGCTCCAAATATACGTAACATTAATGCATGCAACGCAAACATATTTTGCAAGTTGCCTTAAAGGTGTCGTATAATTTATGCTATAATAATAATAACACATTAGTGACAGAGGTAAGACAACTCTTGTGTTCTGTGTGTTTCATGAAGATTACACATTGAGAGAAAATGAGATGATCAGGAACCAAAAGCTGTTGAATACCTAGATGACTCATGTTAGAAAAGGTAAAAAGTAACAGACGGGGACGGTATGGCAGGGGCTGGGTCAGGATTCATATGCAAATACAATTTTTACTTGGGAATGATGATAATGGGTCTTATGACAGCAGTAGTCATACAAATTAGAACATTAGAACAATCTAGACACGAAGAAGCCCAACAAAGCTCACCAGTCCTATCCACTTAATTCTTCCAAAATAATATCAGGTCTAAGTATGAAGGTCCCTAAAGTCCTACTGTCTACCACACTACTTAGTAGATTATTCCATGTGTCTATGGTTCTTTGTGAAAAGAAAAACTTCCTAATGTGTATGCACAATTTACCCTTAAGAAGTTTCCAACTGTTTCCCCATGTTCTTGATGAACTCATTTTAAAATAATAGTTTCAATCCACTCAACCCAGGGGTGGGCAAAGTCATTCCTGGAGGGCTGCAGTGGCTGCAGGTTTTTGTTCCAACCCAATTGCTTAATAAGAAGCACTTATTCCTCTAGAAACACTTCTGCTTCATTTTAGTTAACTCCCTTATTAAGATTTTGAACCCTTATTGCTTATTTAAGTCTTAAACAGCTGCATTCTCAGTTTTTAATTGCTCCTTATTAACAATAAGATGCAAATGACAAAAGAAACCAGCAGTTATCCATTTTGCTTGTTACCCTTTACACCTCTGTGTATTTATTGTGCACTGTTTGGTTTAATTAAATACTTGGAAGGAAAGAGAAGAGAAAAAAGTGAAGGATTGAGAATTACCCCTCCGTTTTACACGTCAAAGTATTTGGATGATATCCTTAGAATGTAAAAAAAAATGTAGGATATGAGAATGACTTGACAAAGCAGAGTTTAAGCACTAACAAGCCATGAAGTGTAATTATTGGCAAGGTTTGTTTTCTAATTAAGCAACTGGGTTGGAACAAAAACCCGCGGCCACTGCGGCCCTCCAGGAATGACTTTGCCCACCCCTGACTCAACCGATTCCCTTCATAATTTTAAACACTTCAATCACGTTCCTCTTAATCTTCATTTGCTTAAACTTTAAAGACTCAGCTCTTTTAATCTTTCCTCATAATTTATCCCCTGTAGGCCTGGAATCAGCCTTGTCACTCTTCTCTGGACTTTTTCCATTGCTGCTATGTCTTTTTTATAGCCTGAAGGCCAAAACTGTACACATTAAAATTGTATGGGAAGGGCAATTGGTTGGGAGGCCTCTTGGGATGAGGAAGAAATGGAAGTGTTGCTGTGTTGTTCAAGAGATTGTAGGGTTCCTGAACTTCCTTCTCTGTTTGTGAGGCAGGGCCTACAGTTATTCAAAAGATCAAAAACATTTTGCTTTCAGTGGTAACTATAATGGTTCTGGTGTGACATAATAAGTAAATACCTGTTGATTAAACAGAAAAATCTTTGTGCCAAATTTACTGATATATCATAGTGGTTAAAGTACTCTGAAAAAAGCTATTGCTCCAAATAAGTAAGGTGTTTATAGTACAATGCTGTAAAGCTCAAATGTAATACCATAAGTTTATAGAGATTTTAAAAGGAACCCATCTTAATCATTTGAAGAGTAATGCCAGAACAAAAGAAACAGTATTTGAGTAATGCAATTTTACACTTGAAAATGAAACTGTTGTAAAGTGGACAATAAATCAGTATATTATTGCTATAATCAGTATGGACTAATGTCTAGAATATTAGCTTTTAAATAACAAAGACCCAGATTCAGTCCTTCCCTTCACCTCACTCTGTTACTATTAGCAAGTCACATAAACTTCCTATGTTTCAGTTATAAATAGTATGTATAAAACTGTAAGTATCCTGATCGTATGTGTCATTTTTTGATAAAGACAGTTACCTTATAACAAAATTACATAATATTCACAGACCTGCTTAATCCAGTTCAGAGTGGAACAGGTCTGTGATAGCAGAATTATGAACACAGACAGGAAACAGCCCTGGACAGAGTACGTCCATTACTTACACCAATCCAATTTGAAATCACCAACTAACCCAACCAATATGTATGTGAAGATGAGGTAGGAAACTGAACCATTTAGAGGTGTGTATGTGGTAGTGTGTCTATGCAGCAGATGTGAGGCAGCAACCATGCCTTCCAGTAATAATACTAATAATAAGAAGAAGAAGAATAAGAAGCAAAACTTTTACATCTGCTGTGTGTAAAATGATTTTTAAATGCAAACAAAAATTAAGAAATAATGCATTTTTTATGCTGTCAAAATAAGTCTTTAAGCACGTGCCCACTTTGTGAATGCTCAGTGGTACTTCAGAACGTATTATAAACTGGCATCTGCAGTCTAAATTGACCTCGACGTGGGCCTCTACACAATTTCTGTAAGAGCATCAATCTGGTCAGTTGTAATATAAGAGAATAAGAATTATTGTTTTTATTTTAAGAATATGAAATGTCATTTTTCTGTGGTTACGATAAAGAATCATTGCCCTAATCTGTATTATTGATATCTAGGCAACCATAAAATAGGATGCTGACATCTACTTTGAGCTTTCAGGCCCTAAAACCAAATCAATTCCAGTGCACCCAAGCAATAAATACAGAATGAAGCTGTGACCCGTGTCTCTGTAAACTACATAAATGTAATGACTTTTCACTCTAGAGATTAATTTTTATTTTCAATTTCAAATACAAAAGGATTTTTTTATTGATGAAAATAAATGGGTTCAACTTGCTGGAGTTTTCAAGACTCCACATATAAATGTAAAATTATATTCAAAGCGGATAATCAGGTTCTGCATCATAAAACCAAACAGTGGGCAAATCTAACCAACTACAGAATGCAAATAGAGCACATGGATTAGTTGTAGGAATCCACATTAAGGGGTATCTGTCTTTGTAAAAGCTTATTAATGACTTAAATATTTTCTGCTCGCAACTGCTGTTTGCAATTCATTTTCTTTAGGCAGGAAGACTGTCATTCCTGCTTAGCTTGCTGTTGGTAGTTTTATGCACTGTAATTGTCTACAGCATCCTAAAATATTGCAATTTACTCTTAACAGCATATTTCATTGAATATGACATACAGGCAGATAAGGCCTTTTTTGGCAAGTACCACTGTAAACACCAACAAATGAAGAGTTAACTCTTGTACAATTTTGTACTGATGATTTTGTGTCATACAAGGCCTTCTCTGTGAAAAAGAACAGGCTTCCCTATCCTGCAACTGTGCTCTATAATCAATATTTGGTCAGCTTATTTCTGAGTTTCATCTGCTAACATATTGTGCTAATAAGTATGAGCTCACATTTCTCCAGGGATTCCTTTAGACAAAAGGGCTTAAAAGCTCCATTACTTTTTTTAGGTTTTTAAAACTGCTAACTAAACTCCTTTCACTCTGATGAGCAAAATAAAATACAGCCATAAACAAACAGTGGATCTGTAAGGGGAAGAGACCGTGATCCAATCATCAGAGGGTATATTTTCCTTTAAAGCTTGGTACATGCATCTTTTGTCTCTCTTTGGACAAGAAAGCTTACTCTCTATCTTAAGAACAAAAAAAATTTTCTTTGGACATGGAAGCTACACTCCATAGAGTCTTGAAATTTGACATCCCAAACTGCCCTAAAATTCAGATTCACCCTTTCAAACTCATGCTTTGTACTAGTGATGGAGACAAATCAGAGAGAAGATGCCATACTTTAAAAATGGAATTTCAAAGCCTCAACATTTATGCAGGAAACACTCTACCCTACAATGTTGCAGAACACATGGCAAAGAGCCTAAAAACAAGCTGAGGAAGATAACACCACACCATGTAAAAAGAAACCAGTGGCATAAAAAAGTTGCACTCTATATTATGGGACAGTCTGGGTTTCATCCATGAATGAAGTAAATTTTTCTTTAATGTGATATTTGTTATTTGTATATTGTGTTATTACTTTTTATAGTTTTATGTTTTGAAAATTTTGTTTTCTAGTGATTTTCAAATTTACTATTTGTGTATTAAATTGGTTTGTCATATAGTAATATATCATGTGGAACCTCAAGAGTTGGGTCCACCATGATATCAGTGCTGAAGGTTCCACATATGCTTGATGAGGCTCAATGTTCTTCAAAGTAACATTGAAAGTTGTAGAATTAAGATCATCTTTGCATCATTTGTATTTTCTAGTTTTTTAATAGTTTTGTGAGCTTGGGTATTGGATTACAGGCTGGCTTTGGGTTACTTTGTTAGATAAACATTTTGTTAATTCTTTTTTTCCTTGCTTGTTTGTGTTTATGTTACTTAAATAAAAAATAGTTTGTCCCTAGACCAACGATTTATGGTTACCCTCTTTTCTTAAAAAAGCTTTTTTAACTGTAAAAAAATGGAACTGTAAAAGCCTTTCATATTTCAGTCTGTGCAGAAGTGAAGTTTGCCTTTTGAGATGGGGTTAGGCTGCCTACGGTGAGGCCTGTTTAGTGGATCCAGACCTGCAAAGATGGCAGGTCTGGCTTTTGATGTTTTTTTTTTTTTGTTTGTTTTTTGTTGTTGTTAGTTCTGCATCCATTTCACTATGAGCGTGTGTCAGTGGTAAATCACAACACACTCAACAAAAACAAAGTTTAAAACATGAAATTGGGACCATGATATGCAAGTCCACACAGTAACAAACATCATTTCGTGAAGGTTTGGAATCATAACACTGTATTTGAAAAGATACATTAGAACTCTAATTAACTATTAAATAACCACCTTAAGACTAGCTTTATTAAGTTCAATACTTGTTTTAGGTATACTAATTTTTTCAAGCTTTTGACTAACCTGGCAACAGTATTGAGCATTGAGTCACAACCTAATAGTCTAGCTTTGTATCCCCAATGGCTATGTATTAGACCAAAGACCAATGAAATGTTTTGTTGCACTAAAATTCTAAAAATGAAACACTATAATGAAAAAGCCTGGGGGAAAAACATCAGAAAACCCCTAAGAAACAGCAGCAATCCATTATATGTTTGTCTAATCTGTCTTCTGCCCCATATATTATTTGATATATATGCAGCAATCATATTTATTTGATAATTGTGTTTATTAGTACAAGTGAATAGTTCTGTTTCTTAAAATGACATCAGAAGTGCCATGCTATTATAGTTGTCCTTTTTCAAAGCTGGTTCTAACTCAGAGAGTTTTTACTTTCATGCTGCATTTCATAAGAACAAATCTCTTAGCAGTAAGAATGCATTTGCAGGTTTGAAAGAATGTACAAGGCTCTTGTCCTATTTTACACAAAAACAAAAGGCAGGAGGCCTTCAAAAAGAAGAACACTGTGCATGTGGCCTGAAAGGTTTTAACCTTTTTTGAATAGGTGCCCCAGCTAATAAATAAGACAATTGAAATACATTTTGAGAGTACATGACCAGGCAGAAATTGCTAATTTAAGGAACAATTGAATTTAATTAAATTAATTAATCCAACCTCCCTACCTCTTCTGAAACTTATCTTCTCCATATTGATCTTCTCATTGTGTCACCTATTGCTCGCATAGCTTACAGAGCACTTCAGTGATTGTAGTGCTTTGTCAGAGTCAGCCGCAACATGGATTGTAGTAGCTCTTTTTGTATTCCAATTCTGTAGGCCTACTTGACATTCTTCACAAAACTGTTCCTCATACTTTCTGGTTATATCCAAAATAGTTATGATCAAGTCAAGCATCTTTATAGCATAGCATTTCTGATTTTTTCAGGTCCTGATCATTGTATTGCTTAATTTTGAATACTGTATGTCATTACTTATAAACAATCACAATTATATACCAGACCAACTGCAATTATATGTTTACTCAAAAGAAAAGGAACATCAAAGTGCATTTATAAAAAAAATGCTTAGATCATATATTAGACGTTTCAATTACCAAAGAAATATACAATATATTACAAGTGCTGCTCATGCACAACATTTTATATTTGAGCATAAAGGCTTCCACATTAATTTTAAAAAATAGACAAACAGATAATCAGTCATTAACTTTGTTATACTGTATATAAGAATGTCCAAAAAAGTAAACCAATAGTATCCTCAAAAAAAAAAATGTCTGTCAAGGTTGACACATTTCAACATATCTCACTCTTAATACAACAGATTTTATTTAGTTGTTTATCTAGCTGTATATCATCTTATAATTTTTGTCTTACCTAAAATATTTTTAAACCTTCTGGATGTCTGTTTAACAGATGTCTTATAAACTAATCTTGCCTACTGTCTATTTTTGCTCCATGACTCACAGCTGTCATATACTGTAAGCGAGTTTACAATTCAGCATACTACTTATTGGAAAATAAACCGAGTTACACAGGAATGACTTACATATCAGCCAATGCGCTTGATTTTATAAAGCTACTTTCAGAGAAGATGAAACATCACAGGGCCTTTTAGAAGTTTGAATTTACTACTACCCTATGAGAGGCTTTGAGATACTAATTGTTAACAATAAGATCATTTTGGTAAATATGGACAAATCACCAAAAAACTTGTAGTTTGTTATTACTGATGTCAAATGGCCAATGTCTTTTTCACTATGTTTAAAAATGTTCATAGGGGTGCTCACTAATAAGATAAGAAGTCCTAAAAAACTTTCGTCTGTGATTGATTTACCATTTAATGGCTCTATCATTCTTATCTCTGGTACCATGCATGATGTGACAGCACACAGTTCGCTTATTGGTTGTTTTTATTTTCAAATCCTTTCATTAATGGAGGCAGGGTGAGCCCTCTACATTGACCTTAACAATAAATGGTCCTTGCATCTCTACAGAGCTAATTGATTTGTGAAAGGCTTTCCTTGTAACAGTTTTCGATAATCCTCCTTCTACACATGCTGATATGTAGCCAAAATAAAAGCCACCACAATGAACTACCATGTTTTACCCGACCAATTTTATTATTTTCTTTATGTGCCTCAATAATTGACTATACAGTATGTTAGGATTTCAGACAGAAACTCTCACCAGAGTCATTCTCATTTAAATAGTAGTTGCAGTTAAAGTAACATGGCCTGATAATGTGAATACTCGCATCTAAGCAGATGGAGAAAGAAAAACTAATCCGGACATATAGTCTGAAAAGGTAACATCAATTGTCAGGCATTGAGCAGAATCCTCAGTACAAGAAGAAAGGAAGCCAGAAAAGAAGAATATGTTGTGATATAAGAAAATGGTAATAAAATGTCACATCTTACTAAACCATGAGTGCAGGAGACGACTGTGTTAAGTGAGTCATGTAAATTGGATGGGCACAGGCAGGACGACATCCAAAGATCTTAGATGAAAGAATGAGGACACGCATGATGAGCATGAAGAGGTTAAGACCAAAGAAAGGGGCATTGCAGTGTAAACAGGGCTATATTTAGAAGTGGGAAATCAGAAAGACAGAAATATTTATAAGTATTTTAAATTATATATATATATATATATATATATATATATATATATATATATATATATATATATATATATATATACACCAAGTGCCTAAAAAATTATTCACCCCTTTGGAAGGTTTGGAAGAATGCATTCTTATACAGTACTGAATCACAGTGGATTTAATTTGGCTTTTTTGAAACTGATCAGCAGAAAATGACTCTTTAATGTCAAAGTGAAAACATATCCCTGCATAGTGTTATAAATTAATTACAAATTTCAAACACAAAACAATCGATCACATACATATTAAACCCCCTCAAGCCAGTAATTACTATGCTACACCGTGGAGACAGTGTGTTTATGATAAAGTGTCATATTTGGCTTATGCTAAACATGGCATTTAGTCTGATGGCCAAAAAACTTTAGTTTAAGTTTCATCACGCAATACAGTCTCCAGTATTTCTTCTGGAAACCTCTTTGTCTTTGACACTTTCTTATAAAGCTGTGACTGAAGCACCCTGAACAACATTTATTGTGCACACAAGTCTCTTCATTCTCGGCTTCTGTAGCTTGTAACTTGTAAAGAGTTATCATAAATCTCTTGGTGGCCTCCCTTATTAGTTTTCTTCATGCATGAGCACTTACTTTCATGGCTCTAAGTAGATTTCCAACTGAGCCATGCTCTTTCCATTTTTAATGATTTAACTGGACACTAAGAGATACTCAGTGACTTGGATACTTTCTATTGTACCATTCCCTGACTTGTGCTTTTCAATCATCTTGCTTGGAGTGTTTTTGTCATCATTGGGTGGATAGATCACAATCCTGACTCCCCACAGGTTGGACCTTCCAGATAAGGTACAGTCATGCAGCAATTAATGGAAACCACTTGAATACAGGCAGGGATTCTCCAGTGAACTAATTGTGACTTCTAAAAATAATGGGCTACACCACTGATGACGTAGATGTGTCACATTAATGGGGGTGAATAGTTATGCAATCAATTTTTTTGTGTTTTATATTTGTAATTAATTTAGTCCACTTCACAAAGATCTCTTTTTATTTTGATATAATGTCATTTTCTGATCAGTGTATATCAGTGGCATATATGGAATCTAATTAATTAATCAAATCCTGACACTTAGTAACTGCAAGTAAAAAGAAGAGTGACGGTGATATTTTGGAATTGTGATCTATGTTTTGTTAACCTTTTTAGCCCATAAAGCACCTTTTGTTTGAAAGACTTCTAAATTAATTGGACACAAAGGTGATGTTGCAGCAGTAAGCACTGTAGCATCACAGCTCAACAGTCCAGGCATTGAATCTTAGCATGGGCACTGCCTGCACAAAGTTTGAATGTCCCCAAACCCATCCCCACTCCTTGCACTTCTCCTGCTAATCAAATTTTATTCTGTATTCCAAAGGTGTCTCTCTTTAGTTAACTGAGAACTCCAAATTGACACAGTATAAGTGAGTGTCAGCATGTGGTGTCTTGTGCTGGGTCGGTTCCTGTTTCATTGCCCATAGGATCTGCAAGGATAGGATCTGGCTTCACACAGAGAAAGTGGTACCAGAAAATAAATGGGTAAGTGACCGGAGTAAACACAACCTACCCAGCCTACCTTAACTGTTAAAAGAATTCAAAAAGAGTGTGTACTACAGATGAAGTTCTCTTTTTCTGAGATCAAACTAAAGCATTTTAACAGGGCTGTACTGTACAGTATGTATTGTATAAAGCACAATAAACTAAAAGACCAACAAATGTTCATAATGATCAGTGGCAAATACCTATAAAAAAGGGGTAATTGTTTTCACAAATTAACAATTTAAGCCCTATTGGATAATTAGGACCTAATTATAGAACACAGGAGAGGTCATTATCCTCATTAAAGCTAGCCAGAGAACAAGTGTTCAATTTAAAAATACAGATCATTTTTAGTAAGCTTGCTGTTGTTTTCCTTGCTATTCCTTTCAAATAACTGTTCACCATTACTCTGAATAAATATTTCATAAAATGTATATGTTAACATATTTATGTTTTATGTTAACAAGTTTTATTTTTCAATAATGTGAGATGCATCAAATAAAGTTTAGCTACCAATCAGACAGCTAAAGTTAAGATAGAAATGTAATTGTTTTCTAAAGTGAAACATTTTACAGTATACATATGTAAAAAAAAATACCTAGGTAGTTCTTAACTGTTGTCCAAATGTGAAAACAAATGACATACCTTTAAGCATAAGCCCATTTTTCAAGCCAAGAGTGTTATTAAGTATTAATATGCATTATGAAATTGCAAATGTATTGCAAAACAGTCATTTTGTAAATAAAAAAAACAAAAAGCAAAACATTTTTGTGAGATTCAGCCATCTTAAAAAGAGATCGGCTGTACACTTCACCTTGCTGATTGTCTGCCCCCGTGTCAACTTTTTTAGCCTCAGGGGTGCAGTTTCCTTTAACATATATTTTTCTTCTCAAAATATTTGCTCCAGGTGCTGTTTTTGGCAATTATTGAATGTTGATGTCCAGGGGCATCATGTATAAACGATGTGTATGCACAAAAATGTTGCATACTCCCGTTTCCACGCTCAAATCACGATGTATAAAACCTAAACTTGGCGTAAAGCCATGCACATTTTCACACCAGCTATATGCTTGGTGTACAGAAGTTCTCTGCTCAGTTTTGCAAACTGACGGCACCCAGTGTCAAAACAGTGCTTTTGTTTCAGTGTGGTTTCCCTTTCTTTTTTAGATCCACATCCCTGACGCGGCTCTATCAAATACACTGAAACTAACCACATGTTATTTATTAGTTTAAGGCATCTGATTGTAATTAACCTGTAATAATATAATGGTCCACGGAATGGCCTAACTATTCCAAATACCATAGCTGCTTTAGCGTTGTACCTCTCAATGCATCACTCAGAGTATTTATCCCACTGTATCTGAGTGTTGGAATCACAGTTCTACAGCAGCTGATCGGGAAGAGAATTATCGGTATACAGCATCTAGCACATGCTGCCTCAGCCATGCGCTATTTGAAGTGCTCTCATACGACAGACGCTTCAGAGCCTTTCCTGTACGGACCTTGCGGTTCAGAAACAGTTTCATCCCAAGAACTATAAATGCACCCAATCAGTCCATCAAGTGCTCCTTGTAGAACTGTTTGTACTTATTAGTACAATTATCTCATTGTATACTTGCGATACAGTTATAATATTGCACAACCTGAGCGACTTTATAAAGCACATATTTACATATGATGACGATATCATTTTTAAGATGAAATGCAGCAAAATGTGTTTATTACATTATACAGATAAAATGTATAAAACATCATTTTAATAATCTATATAGTTAATAATTAAACATGTGAGGACACAGTGTCGCAGCGCTAGCAAGGAGCTGGCGCTCCGTTCACGGATTGTTCCAGAGTCGCGCTGTATTCTTGCTGGGGCTGGCGCGATACTGGAAGGATAGATGGATAGAATAATTAAGCATGTACTACGAAGATATTTCAATGTTCCTTAAAAGTTTTGAAGAATTGCCGTTCTAAGCTTACAGATGGCTTAACATCTATTACAGAGCTGATTGTGTGGCGATTGGTTACTTGGAGAAAAAGAAGGACAAGAATTGGAGGTTAGTACGTTTGAAAGAGACAGTACTACTACAATTAATTATCTTATCGAAGGTCACGCACAGCACAGCAACCATCTTGTGGGAGGCAGGAACAATCTCTAGACAGGGCGCCAGCTCGTCACTATCACTGTGCCACCGTGTTCCCATGTTTAATAACATGCTTTAACTCCCATCATTATGAAAATGATATTAAGTATAAATCTCAGTATTTTAATTATTAAGAGAGCTGTAATATCACGAATGTAATGGATTCTGTGTCCTTTTGGAGGAGGAGAAAGCCCATTTAAGAAGCACATAGTGATTCACACACATAAAGCACATAGAAGAACACATACAAAACAAAGAATCTAATGTGCTACTTTAGTTACAATGGTATTTGAGAAAGTAGTAAATTAAATGATTTAAAGATGAAGCTTATGATGTTCTACTTTAATGACAAAATAAACTACATGATTAAAGTGAAAATTTTGAGATTAAAGTTGACATTTCAAGCTTTTTTCTCACTGTGTCCCTATTTTTTTTCTTTTCTCTGTACCCTAATAAGCTTTCATATGACACTCAGATGGTGGGCTAAGACTTGCCTTTTCACGGCGACTTTGATATCTAACAACTTCTTTTTTATTTTGGGCACTGTGCAACTTTGTGAACTTGAGCTTTAGAGTTTCTCTGACACTATATGTCACTTGATCAACTTCCTTTTGTTGTTTATACCACAGTTTAAACCAACAAATAGTATGTTTTTCTTTGCCTCCACTTGATATTCACTGAAATTCTTCTATTTTCCACGGTGCTTTTGCCATTGCCTTTTCACAGAACGCTGAGCTTAAGGGCTATTTATATTGATTTGCATTTTCAAAGAGGTGTAATTCTGGGAGGAGCTGGGGTGGGGCAGTAGACGCATGCACATGTGTTACTTTTCACGCTGACCGGGATTTATGGAGCGGAAGAACATGGAAGTTAGCGTTCGCACAAATTTATGCATCTGGATTTTTTTGTGCATACACACATTTCTGCTTTTGTCCGTACGCCATGTTTTAGTGTGAATTCTACACACGGCATTATGCATGAGGCCCCAGATGTGATTAATAAATAAATCACTGAAAAAATGTCATACGATCACTTACAGTCTCAAAGCTCCCATACATAACAAGCTGAAAAAAGGACTTGGATTTGATTTACTTCATATCACATGAAGGACTAAAGTTTTCCAGTAATTGACAGACTTCCAGTATTCAGTGTTAAACAGGTAATCTTCCGCATTTAAACACACTCACTGATACCAATCAATCAGTAAATACACAAATAGAACATGCAAACTCCATGCACACTATGGCACTCTGAGGAGGGAATGACAGCTCTGCACTACCACACAGTCAATTTTAAATCATGTATACTAAAGTTTTTAAACCCTTAACCAGATTAAACTAAATGTATGCTTATGATGTCTGTTCTGTTCACGTAACTTCACACTATGCACATGCTCAACCTCTTCCTCATTAGCTGTCACTAGACTACCGAAGAACACAATTCTGTGATCATACTGGTGGCAGCCGGGCAAAATCGTTCTGACATAAGACAATAATTATTGTGAATAATGCAATTTTTTTTTGAGTGACAGGAATAAGTTGCTATAAGATTCAGTATGTATGCCAGTATTAGGTGTGCACCAGGGTAAATGTCATAACTCCACCCATGATGGCGACTTCAAGCAGACAAGCAAACAGGAAATGTATACTTACCTCAACAAAATAGTACCAATAGTCTGTGACAAAATTTCTTGCTTCTAGTTTACTTTTGTTGCTACAGACATGGAAGGCACATTTTTTTATATCGGAACTTTTGCTGTCTCAAAGTGGACATGTTCTGTAAGTTTTAAGGCTTTTGTTTTAAGGTTTGGACCTTCCCTTCACCTCCATTTTACAACAGTGTAGGTATTTTTTTTTAATTTATAAAAAATGCATCACATTAGGGCATAATTTAATTTGGCAAATGAATGTACCATGATTTTGAAGAAATCATTTGACTTATCCAAACTTATCCTTTAAGACAACTCTTAAAATAACTATCACTCTAAACCATCTTTAAAACATTAAACAGTAAATTCCCCAATAACTGCAAAGTTATGGATGAACAACAATTAGTAAATGATCCTTCACTGTTACAAATGTACACAGTCCCATCATTTGATCTTTACAGTATATAACAGCTGTGACCACTGGGGGCAACCAGAGGCCAAACACCAGGCACAACTCAGCCACCCACAAATTCAAAGTGAAATAATAAAATGTTATTTATTTGGTAACAGAACCTTGTCACAGCAACAAATCAGTCCTGCACCATACCAATAACCAATAAAGCACCTCCATCTCCCTTTGTGTCTCCTCTGCGAACGTCATCTTGCTTCCTCCCTGACTCTCCTCATGAGGTGAAATTCCTCTCTTTATGTTGGAATCCTGGAGCATTTCTGGTGTCATGGCACTGCATGCTGGAAGTATTTCCAGGTTATACGGAAGCTCCACAAAATTCTTCACAGCATTCCCCCTGCAACACCCAAGGACCCCAACATGGTTGCCCTTCCATACTACAACTTCCAGGCAACCTGTAGGTGTCCTGATTGTGCTCCAGCTGGGGAAGCACTTACAACTTACACCTCTCATGTTAAAAGACAAAATGTTCAAAATACCAATTTGTCCCTTGTTTATCTATTACATGGGCATCCCAACTGGAATAGAAACCAAGGACCATCTTGACCAGGTTATGCCTCCATTCATGCGCTCCATCCATTACGATCTCCTGGCTGGGCAGGGAATCATCCTTGATACTAGTCAGAATGCTGATCCATCCCATCTGGCACTTACACAGCTTTTTTGGGAATTGAAGGCACTTTACCAAGGAAACAAAAATTCATTAAAAAGTAGCACCAGAAATGAGAGCAAAATATTACCAAAGACAGCAATACAAAATGGGCAGAAAATGGTGGCACAAAGGTCTGCTGTCTTACAGGTTCTTGAGACTGTGATTGTATTCTGGTCTAGTTACGGTGTGGGAACCTATTCCCAATGTGTCTCTGTAGGTTTTCTCTGGGTATTCTGTTTTTAGATTTTTTCTCATATCCCAAAGACATGCCAGTTAGAGTGACTGGTGACTCTAAATTGTCCCAATATAAGTATGTGTTTATGTGTGTCTGTGTCTGTGTGCGTGCTGTGACCTGCATTACACTTGGAGCTGCTGGAACTGATTCTGACCTCTCTGACTCTGAATTGCATTTAACAGGTTTGAAAATGGAGGGATCAATACAGGAACTTTGGAAACCAGCTTCAGCTTGGAACTCCATTTATCACATTTCTAAAGTTCCATTTTCCAATGAATGTCACAAGGAGTCAGAGTGGGAGCAAGACAGAAACCAGTCTCAGATGGAATAACAGGCCATTACAGAGCACACCGATCCACAACTATTCAAACTATGCCAATCACCAATATACATATTATACAGTTTTATACAATAGATCATAAAAAAAAACATTCAGGCAATGATAGCTCCAGGAGATGTAACTCTTAAAGCTGCAAGACCATAGAGTTAAATATGCCACCCATGAATAATTAATCCTTCACTTAAAATAAAAAATCTAAACAAAAATGACAGAATCATTGCTCATACAAAAAAAAAAAACGTTAAATTGAAAATGCCTTAGAGCAAAGAATAATTGATCTCCAAAATAATAATAATAATAATTTACAATTTCTTGTATGCAGAGTTTATTTTTCACATACTCCAACTTACTCCCTGGGTCAGAGCACAGGGTCAGCTATTTGTACAGCACCACTAGAGCAATTGCAGGTTAAGGGTCTAGCTGAATTGCCCAAAGGAGTAGCATTCCTTCTGTCACTGGCAGGATTCAAACCTGCAACCTTCGAGTTACCAGCCTGGATACTTTAGCCACAGAGCTTAAAAAAGGCATGTACCAGATACTTATCCATAACTATGCAAAGGAAGAATGCAGCATTTCAAAAAGAGTGGTTTTATATTGATAGAATAATGAATAAAAATGAATGCAAACACTTTGACCTGAGCCTCAGAATTCTGTTGCAGATCACTGATTGCTCAGTTCTATACTGTACTATCTCCTGCATTCTCTGCTGTCTACTCTGTGTCCTCAGTTAACAGCTCCTTGATTAAACTCTCCAGTTTGTAAGAATGTGCTTTCATAGTGGGTGCCAAATGACTTGTGCTTTACTGCTCATTAGCAGTAATTATGTTTTACGAGGCATACTTATATAAAGCTAGCCAAGGCTGATTGTTCTTTTACTATAGTTGCCTCATTCTTGCTTTCTGACTTCCCGTTAGGAAAAGAAAAGAAGACCAACTGCAATTCTCTGATTAATCACACCCAAAATGTTACCTTAGTTATGAAAAACTGAATTATATATGAAGGACATAATTATGGCGGATTCACTTACCTTAAAAATGTAATAAACGCTTACACTTAACTGCAAAAAGCACAAGTCCTTTAGTTAAAAATGCATACAATGAGTGTCAATTACCTCATATGATTATGACTACAAATTAAAAAAAAACTGACACCACAGAACGTAACTCAAAACAGGCCTTTTCCATGAACATAAATTCTATGTAACAAGAAAGAAAAGGCTTAACTGCTTGAAAGAAGCAACTGATTTTCAACAGAGATAAGAACTGCCATGAAGAAACCAATCAAAGATATATAGGCTTAAATATGACATCATGGGGAATTTAAAATGATTACCGGCAAGCTATCAACAACCACTGAGGTCAATACCACATGGTAACACCATCAACACCGATACAGGGTCTCAATTGTGAATATAAATGTGAATAAATGATATATGGAAATCTTTTCAAGCATAAGGTTGAAATACAGTTTCAAAGTTATGTTCATGAAACAGGTGAGATGTTCAGAATATTGAATACTAGCCGACGCCCGCCATAGCATATGGCGGTGTAAGATAAGGAATGGAAAACAGTGAGAAAGGAATTCAGAAATCAAGAAGAAAATAAATACTTCTTGAAAGACGCAGTGTGCATGTAGAATTTCCGGCCAAGCAGGATTACATGTGAAAGTGATAAATAAATCAGGCTTTCCGAATTTACGTACTATGGCCATGGCATCCTGATAGTTTTGTTGCATATATCTTGGACTTCCTGGAAATGTGGACGGTAATATGATCATTTTTGCCTACACTTACGTTGTTATTTTCAGCGTTTGCTTGCAGTGCGTCTGATAGTTCCATGCGCAGATCTTGTTGATGTAATCTGAGATAGTTGAGACATATGCCCTCTGTTTTAACATACGCATCTACGACGTACTGTTGGAATAGTTTGCTGCTGGAGTGCAAAATACTAAATGTATTCCTCATTGCTAATCTGTACGTGTAAAATTGCCATTGAGTAAGCCTTATTTGCTTGGCGGTTCTTTTATCGGGAACATGTTGTAAATCTTTGTGCCAGCCAATGTCTCTGTAAAGGAATAAAAGTGCATAATAAAAGTGGGTAAACCATAGGATCGCAATTTATATTGAGCGTGGAAATCTGTTTACAGGAGTTGCCTATGGGATAGATGCAAATGTCCCTTTTGGCAGGCGTTTCGCCATCTTCTCCGACGGAAATCGCTGCAATGTCGGGGCATTGTATCGTCGTAAATCCTGCCTAGGGTTTTCCTTGAAAATCATTTGTACAGATGCTGTTGGATTGGACTGAGCGATTTCATGCATGTGTTTGTATGATGTAGCGAAGGGGTTGATGGTTCTCAGCATGGAATCTAGCTGGAGAAGTACATTTTCATTGCATGCACAGTTTGCCTTATTTTGTAAGTGTACTTCAGTAGCTTGCGCTGTGTCAAAAACATACAACTGTCCATATCCTGGAGAAGTAGAAGTGTTAGCATATAGTAGAGAGATTTGGTGATAAATTTGCCCATGTATTTTAAAACAGTATGGTCCGTGGCCAGGAGGTTGAGTTATCTGTGCACCCATGGAAGCAAACGCTAGAGAAGAGTTGTATTCTCAAATGTGTTCACGATAATTTTTAGCTTCTGATGTTTGCTGTGTAAGAAGCTGTTGTAAAGACACAGGTGGCTCCCGCAAAGGTGGTAAAGCTACTTTACCACTGTGGCAGCACCTTGAGTACTTGTTGATTGTATTACGCTCAGCAGGCCAGTATAGTGCATGACATAGAAGAGGACGAATAGGAATCGAGAAATGTCGTGTCGGCTGCGTGTGGGTGGGACTGGTTTTAAAGTGGAAGCAGGACGAACCAGAAGAGAAATATATAAGAGATGAACGTCTCACCAGTCATAATATAGTTGGTATGCAACTATTTGCGAATTGCCTGTAGCTCATTTATTTGTATTGTTTGGTTACTACTTGTTATGCATGTTACATGTTAAATGTTTGTATTTGACATCTATTTTTAATTTGATATGTTTACAAATTATTGATATATATTGTTTTGTATTGCCATTGTTTTGTTTAGTAAGTACCATCTACTTAGTTGTACCATATACTGTATTGTTGCTGCTTTCATTGCACCATAATGAAGAGTGAAAATTAATTTAATTAGGTTACATTTTAATGAATAAATCATAAATGCATGTACGTTATTAAGAAATTAAATAAAATTCTTAAGGCTCCTTATTCAGCCAGACCATGCCTTTGTAACTGATGTTCATTGCGCTGTACAGCTGCGCTTGACCTTAAATTCGGTTAACATCTGAAGCTTCTGCATTGTGATGACCACTCTGAACTCCTTTATCTGTTAATGTTTATTATTAACAGGCTCAACTATTAAACAGAGCACATATAATATGAGTGTTCATGCTCTGCCAATACAATTCCTCCTCTCACAGTTAAAACAATGACTGGGAGAGACTCACACTGATGATGTAACATAACACAGTAAACGGAGTAGGGAAATATAACTGGAACACAACAGGAAAACATACAGCATAATGAATATTTTCAGGATTTGCTAAAGCTCCAAATAACTATAAATAGTATTTTAGACACCAGTTACACTTTATAACTGCATAGTTAAAATAGTGGTGATCAAACAAAAATAAAAAACACAGTCGGTGTATGACTTCTTTACCTATGATATGCTGGGTTTGCCTCAGTATAAAATCTTAACCTGGATGAAGGAGCACCACCTCCAGCTCAACCTAGCAAATCTGTTGAAAACCCAATTTCTGTTCAGCTCAGCTTATATAGCTGCCAAGTCAGTATGTAACCTTGGCATGGTGATATATAACCAGCTACAGTATCTTTCACCAAACATGCTGTGAATGTCTCTTGGTCTTATAACATCCTCAAAACCAGACAATTACTGACAGAGTATGCATCAAAACCTTTCTTCCAAGTTTTTGGTCTTCTCATGTCTGGACTTCTGCAACTTTGTACTGGCAGGAACACTTGCATGTGCTACCAAGCAGCTACAGTGTTTCCCCAAAAATAAGACCTACTCCGAAAATAAGCCCTAGCATGATTTTCAGGCTGCTCTGTAATATAAGCCCTACCCCAAAAAGATGCCCTAGTCAAGATCATCAGCTGAAAAGCAAGGCGCCTAAGGCTGGGTTGATACTTCACGCGATGTGACTCGTGCACCCGAAACATCCATTAAATTTCAAACACACCTTGCCACAATATCACTTAAAGGATGTTTAATGATTACATCCATCAATCCAGGGATGCGCCCATTCCAGCAAGCATTGGGCGCCAGGCAGAAACAATCCCTGGACGGGGCATCAGCTCATTGCAAGTTGAACACAAGCTCTCACATACACTAACGTCATTTTAACGTCACCAAATCCCCAAACCTTCATGTCTTTGGCTGGAAAATGGAGCACACTGTGGAAAACCACCAGGGAAACATGCAAACTCCATACGGATGTGACTCCCTGTGAGACAGCAGCGCTACCGCTCTGCCATTGTGTCACCCCCACATGTGTAACTATTAACAGTATTCATTATTTAAACCAAGTTAACGATTTATCTGTAAAATGTAACATGTATAACTTTAATGCATTTCATCATGAAAGTGATATCAAGTATAAATCTAAGAATTCCAAATATAAAGAGAGCTGGAATATCAAAAATGTAATGTGTTCTGCATGGCAATTGCTGCTGTCAGCTCAGGAGGAAGCCCCAGAAGCATATAGTGTTTAACAACGAGGTCGGTTTTAAGATGACGTTTATGACAGTCTGCTTTAATGATAAAATAAACTGCGAGGTTAAAGTGGACATTTCGAGGTTAAAGCCAAAATTTCAACTTTAATCACAAAACAGACAATTTCACCATGTCCTTAATTTTTTTCTCTGTGGCTCAAATACGCTGCCGTACATTCTGATGCTATTGTAAAGGTAAAAAAAAGACAGCACAGAAGATGGTATGTGAGACTTTTAAGATATATCATGTCATTACAATCGGGAATATGCAACGCTTGAATATAAAAGCACCACAAATGGATTTGTATGTTGGCATTTTGCTTCACCACATCAAACCATTCTTCAAACATCGAAGCATGCATATCGATCCTGGAGGATCCTAAAAGCGGCTGGAGTAGCAAGAAATTCAAGCTGGAATTCAAAGTGTGAATGTGGAGAGTTATGACGATATTCCAGAAGAAGATGACATGACTGTATTTGGATAAATGTATATTGTTGTACATGAATAAATATAAGACATCCCCTGAAAATAAGCCCTAGTGCATCTTTTGGAGTAAAAATGAATATAAGACTTATTTTAGTCTTATTTTTGGGGAAACACGGTAGCAGTTGATTCAAAATGTAGTGATACATCTTGCGTTTCAACACCTGAGGCAGGCACTTGTCACTCCTCTTTTCAGGCTGCTATACTGGCTGCCTGTAGTAGCATGTATCAAGTTGACATACTTGATACTTTCCTACAGATTAGTTAGTGGGTCACCGCCTATAGTACGTATACAGAAACACTTGTGAGATTCTATGCTCCTTCTTGCCAAGTCAGGTCTTCTAGTGAAAAGCATCAAGTGACGCCATCTCTGCATGACAGCAACTCTCAATCGACACTCTTGTATGTGAATGTTTTTAAGAAGCATTTGAAGATTCTCTTGTTCAGTGAATATCTGTCTAATTGAAGTGTAGGTCTGAGCTGGTGGAGCACGCTGCTGTCAGATCTAAACAATAGTGCCGTGAATTGCTTGTGTACTGAAGTGACTTTAGCTGCAGGTGGAAGTCCCATTTTACTCAAGCTGAGCTGCATTGCGTTACAGCAGTCAATTAGCCGGAGAAAGCGCTGTGAAGAAGCTGTCTGTTGCTATGGTTCTGCCTTTGTCCAGTCTGATAGCGGTCACGGGACATCGTATCTTTGATTGCCAGTACAACCAACAGTTCTGAGCAGGCATCAGCCACAGTGCTGCTCTTGTGAAAAGAATGGACATAAATGCCATCAACTCAAAGAGGGAGAGGCTAGTTCATTGTACCACGTGAATGTCACTGAGAGAATAAAACTGAATATTAAAAAAACAAGCGCTAACTTTTACAAGTAGCCAAAATTTACACCAGGTGTTACCTACTCGGGCGGCACGGTGGCGCAGTGGGTAGCGCTGCTGCCTCGCAGTTGGGAGATCTGGGGACCCGGGTTCACTTCCCGGGTCCTCCCTGCGTGGAGTTTGCATGTTCTCCCCGTGTCTGCGTGGGTTTCCTCCGGGCGCTCCGGTTTCCTCCCACAGTCCAAAGGCCTGCAGGTTAGGTGGATTGGTGATTCTAAATTGGCCCTAGTGTGTGCTTGGTGTGTGGGTGTGTTTGTGTGTGTCCTGCGGTGGGTTGGTGCCCTGCCCGGGATTGGTTCCCTGCCTTGTGCCCTGTGTTGGCTGGGATTGGCTCCAGCAGACCCCCGTGACCCTGTGTTCGGATTCAGCGGGTTGGAAAATGGATGGATGGATGTTACCTACTCAAATCAAATGACTGTTTTTATTATATTATACAAATAATAATAATAATACCAGCTCACTTCTCAAAACAAGGAGCACCCGGTCTTAAACACAGGACTTTCTGGTTATAAGGCAGCAGTTCTTACCTCTGCACCATTCAAGAATACGTGTAAACTCCCTGTCGATTAACATTTGAACTTAAGTTTTTAACTCATTTACAGCCACATGTAAATCAAATGCTTTGTTTTTCTTTGGTTATATCTTTATATATAATACGCTACCGTTGCTGTTCGTTTGTCTGTCCAGAATTTTAAATCACTCTGTAGCTTGCAAACCGCTTGACTAATTGACATGAAATTTGGTACACATATACTATGTGACATCTACTATCCACTTTCGGGGTGATGATTGACCACCGAGGTTATTCCTCTTTTTATTTTTATTTTATTTTATTGTAGAATCAACTCTTGGGAGCAGCCAGCAGCGTGAAAAGATGTCGACGAAAGAAGAGAAGAAGTGGGCCGCTAGGGTGGAGAAAAAGAAGACATGCTCATGAAGCAGCAGGTGCATCAACCTCTGAGCAAACGAATGCTAAACGTACAATGAAAGAGTATGAAAACTATGAATGCTCAAGTCAAGTGTATTCACTGCCCGTTATCGTGCAGTGCACTGTTAGTGGTTCTTGAATAAAAGTGCACGTGTTTATTTGATATTTGGACTAATATCTTCACACATTATACACTTCTCGTTATTATTAGTATAACATGGAAAAAGTTTCTGCTTTAGGTATGAGTTCAGCTTTTCGTTTCATCCTACACTTACCCAGATCTTTGTAGACACGGAACACACACAAAATGCATGTATTCCAAATAGCGATATACTGTATTATTTACCCTATACAACTCCAGATCTCACATGCAGATAAGAAGCCTTGGCTTGAGCTGGGAGGACTTTTTGCCCTCAAGCTGAGCTCCGTCAAGATGGTGGATGGGACAGCAGGCTGCTTGCTGCTTGTACTGATCAACGCATTTACAAAACAAAAGATGCTGATGGAGAGGTGCAAAGGGATTTAAGGTGGGCCGGGATTACGAGTTTTTCATAGGCTTCAGGAATTCTAGTGTTAACTAGCTTTGTGTTTTGTTGGGTTTAGAGGACTTCATTTGTGATGGTCAATTTTGTAGCCTTGTTCTGTAAAACTTGTTCCTAAACAGCCCCCCAGACCGACCTTTACTTAAATATGTTGATCTCTTTTGTAAGTCACCTTGGATCAAAGTGTCTGCTAAGCAAATGCATGTAAACATTTAATTAAAATAAGCAAGTGATATTTTTTTACACATATGTTTATGAGAATAAGATTAATAGCTAAGCCACAAGCTCATGAGTATTTCCAGTTATGGTCTGGCGTCACATTAACGACTGAAACCAGCTTTGCATCTGATGCCACTGAAATAGACCTCAGCTCTCATTGCCTTTACAAATGGATCAAGCAAGTTAAGTAAATGGATGAATGGACATTTTTGCGTTATGTTACTGATTAGCTGTTCATTTCCATTCACACACAGGCGTACACAAAATGAAAGCATAATTCTGACATCTAACAGCTAACCTTTAATTTGAATAGACTTTTTCAAAATTTGAGTCTATGTTACATCTCATCATTCTAATAATAACAGTAACACACAGAGAGTTATTTTTAATGTAGTTCAGTCTTACTTTTACAGTGTAGATGATTTTGTCTGGTTCTAGAAACCCAAATCTAAAATTTGTGAAGCCTTTTGTTTGTGCTGTAGCATAATTATGGATCTTCACTACCTACGACTAGCTCAGGCATCATTCTCAACTATGCCAGAGATCCAAAAGATTAGAGCTGGAAGAAAGCAATCAGTGGCTGTTTACTAGATTGATAGCTTATGCCTTTTTTGGAAGTGTTTGCAGAAAAAATGGGTTGAGGATTTTGTTTTTCAAAGAGTTGAAGAGGTAAATAAACTGGCTGTCCTTTATTTGATAACAGGATTAAATAGTTATGTTAGTCAGATCCTTACAAAAACAACATAATTCTTAGGTGCATACACTAATAATGCAAAGAGCACCTACCACAGTCGCTATGTCTCTCTATCTGTCTGTCTGTGATCATGAAACAACTCCACTCCTTGTTTGCCGATTTTGTTGAAATTGAGCACACTTATTCTTCATGGATATTTGTTGGGAAAGTTCAGTTTTGTTGAGATATTTCAAATACAGCTCACTGTACAAATTTTTGAAATTTCTAAATCTCCCATTAAAAAGCGTTGGCAAACTTGTGATCTTGTCTATCATAAAACAGAGAAGCATTTTGTGCGTCTTTAATGATGAATTAGTTTGTTTCAAACTCACCTTGAGAGAGGTCACTCTAGCCTGAATATTTTGTACTTTTTCCACTTTTACTCATCCAAGAGCTGCTCCTAACTACAAAATGGACTCAGAACAAGTTAATGAAATGCTGGGAGAAGCCAATGCTCCTGCCTCTTAAGGAAAGGTAATCATTAACCAATAAAGAAACAAAAGAGAGAAGAAAATATAATATATCTAATTAATGTAAAGGGACAGGACTTATGCAAGCAACCTGTGCATTGTCTGTGCATTATATTGATTCAATATTTCTCGTCATGGTTCAAAGCAGCCACCAATTTTATCTTGAGACTTTAACACATTTAAGCTCTTCTTTGGGGCCCTTAGTCATAACCCTCCACAGCCAAAAAGTGACAATAGGACATAAATGAATGTTATTTGTGCATCACTTGAATTGGAATCTGCTGTGAGTGAAAGCTATTGAGCCACCACAAGCATATTTTGGCTATGTTTTTAACTATATGATATTGTAAAGTGCTGTTCAAAATCATTTATTTAATGTATTCTAGTAATGCCATTATTTTATTCTATTATCACTGTTGTTTTTAGATATGACACGTCACAAAAATACTACCTGCAAATGTGATAACTGACTCTATGATGAAAATAAAATGTAAAAATGTGAATGTGATGTAATGTGTACATTTTAAAATTTGCAATTTCACTGAGGAGTATAGTGTAACCTCACGTGGTGATGAACTGCCATCATTTGGCATTCAGTGTTTGTTTCAAATATATTAAGTGTGATGCGGATGGAAACACTGGACAGTTTATAAAAATCATGCAGTGAAGCACTTAACTCTATGGTACTACACCATCTTGTACATTCAGAGAAAGATATTGTCAAAAGGATACAATATGGCTATGTTCACAGTACCTGGCTGAAGTGACTCATATCAAATTTTTTGTCTTAATGTAACACAAATCATATATTTCAGGAAAATCTATCAATCAAGATTTCAAGAAATCTGATCTTTTCAAATCAGATTTGAGTTACTTTCATATGTGGTCCTAGATTCAATTTGTGGCCATGTGACAAGAATGAGAACAATTGGATCAGAATTCATGTGGTTTTTTGCCTATACACATGGACATCAGCCAGCACTAACAGCATGGGATGAGGAGAGCTACACCCATCATTGCTGGCTCCTTTATCGTACCCACACATCTCTTGGTGCAGCAATGCCTGCAATAGCTGCTAGCCATCTGGCTTTTTTTGCCTTCTCAACTCAACCATGTACAACTGGTGAACTGTTTGCCATCCTGCAGAGCAACTGTGATGCATACACCAGCTACTAGAGTGTTCATTTTCTTGGTTTTAATACCATATGTCATCTTATAAATAGGGGCGGCAGGGTGGCGCAGAGGGTAGCGCTGCTGCCTCGCAGTTGGGAGACCTGGGGACCTGGGTGGAGTTTGCATATTGTCCCCGTGTCTGCGTGGGTTTCCTCCGGGCACTCTGGTTTCCTCCCACAGTCCAAAGACATGCAGGTTAGGTGGATTGGCGATTCTAAATTGGCCCTAATGTGTGCTTGGTGTGTGGGTGTGTTTGTGTGTGTCCTGCAGTGGGTTGGCACCCTGCCCGGGATTGGTTCCTGCCTTGTGCCCTGTGTTGGCTGGGATTGGCTCCAGCAGACCCCCGTGACCCTGTGTTCGGATTCAGCGGGTTGGAAAATGGATGGATGGATGGATGGGTCTTATAAATATGATGTTTACTGTTGATTGTGATGCAGATGAATCATGCGCAAACACATCAGTATGCTCATGATGTGGACAGGGAACAGATACATTCATATTACAGTTAGGTACAGGTCACTTGTATTTAAGAATGTGAACTGTCAAGATAGGCAAATCCGATCAGAGCAAAAGATCGGAATTGAGCAAGGAGACTTGTAATGTGAATATAACCCAATTTTACAAAATTAGGCTACATCTTGTAGCAAACTGCAATATTTCTAGTTCTACAAGGATACTAATTGCTTTTAATTTTATATGTGCATTACATCAGTTCATTTATTTATTCACTTGCACTTGTTTGCACCTTGATAGCAAACACAGCTTTTAAAGTGTTAATGTTATCTAGAAGTTCTTTCAAAATGCGCCTTCCAAACTTGTTATCTATAATGACATAACTATAAGGAAAAGCTTCTAAATGTCCAAAACTCCAAAACTTAAAAGCAATTAAAGTCCAAAAAACAGTCAAAAACAGAACAGTGAAAATTTGCAAAAAGAAAAACAATGAACATGGATAATGGGGCATTACATTATTGTTGCTTTCCCACAAATTTTTGAAATGCTTCATTCAATGCAAATAAATATACACTGTAACTTACAAGAATGACATTGTGGACAGAAACAATATGTGTCAGATCAAAAAGTAGCATTTGATAGACAAAAGTAAAACATGTATGTTGTCTGTCATTCCTAGATCTAGGATGTTGCATGTGGCAGACCTAAGTGTACATTTGTTTCTGGTGAAGCTTGTCAAGCAATGTAATTTTCATGAACTGGAGCAACACTTGAATCAAACAAAATACCCAAACCACTACAACATTCTGTATTATCTTTAACCCTTATAAATAAATCAGTAAGCCAAAACCATCTATTGTATAATATTTTATTGTGAGGGCACATTAAGCTGAACAATGTGCAGCTACTAGAACAGATCTTGCTGTGCTTAGTGTTTCCACTCACCAGTGTGTTTACTTTATATGTTCATTCATTTCTGAGGTATTCAATGCAGCATTGTTCAAGATGACCTTATCTTCAGCACCTGAAGCTGATTTTCATCCACCACACAACCCTTGAGGGATTTCATGAAGTTTACAATAAATTTAACAACATCTGTGACTCACTCTGTTCAAAGACAGACATGTATTTGCTTTAAGTCATTCATGACTAAGATGCCTAACCCATATGCCACACATGTTCCTGTATAGTATAATTTTTGTCATCTATTTGAAGCTAACCTTACAGCCAAATTGCTAGCTACATATATACCTTACATTTTCAAATATTTTCAACTATCCTTGCTGTCTTTTTTGTATGGTTTAAGATCTGTATAATGATGCTGACCATGAAATCATTCCTAAATGGCTACCTGTCAGTGGCATTTAAATCTGTGACTATGTGTTTGGAAAAACTACGAGGGGGGTTCAAAAGGTTTCCACACATTTATATTTTCGTTGAAAACAGTGAAGGTTTGAGGAGTAGTAATTGGGCATTAAAAAGTTGGCACGACGCTGGGAAAATAGAATCGCAAACAAAGGCGACTATGTAGAAAGGTGATGTCATTTGTTTTTGTTGAAAAAAAAAGTGTGGAAACTTTATAAACATCCCTCATAGTAATTGCTCACCTTCTGTGCAATTTTTCAGCTTCCTCAACCATTCGTTTACCCAAACACATTGCCTTCTTAAAATATTTGTACTATCTTGTAGTATGTTTATAGTGTGTGAAATGACTGAAGACTAGGAGATGAATGTAACACGAGATTTGTGACAATTTTGTTAACAGGAAGTCAAAACAAAGCCAGAGAACCAGGAATCAATGAAGTCTTTCAACAGAACCAAAATGTGTAAAAAATTCAGTATCAAAAAACAAGAGGAAAGATTTGTTAACTGGGAAGTAATTAAAAAGAAAATGCTTTCGGAATAGTGATTCAAGGGTTTATCTGTTGAACTTGAACAAAACATGGCTGTTGCATACAATGCGAGAGCGTACAGGTGCAGTTTGTCTCAGAAAGGCGTTTATTTCTGAACAACCAATCCTTCCAGACACTCACCCTCTAACCTCAAAATTTTACGGCCAACAAGAACACACTGTCGTAAAATGTACATATTGCGAACATAACATTTCTCCCCTCCCCCACCAAATACAGTGACTCCCAGAAAATCATAACATAATGCTTTTTGAAATTGTACTGAAGTCTTTTTTTTTTCTCTTTTGTGTCCTTCTTCCAAAACCCAAATGTCATCCTAAAGTCTGCTTAACTGTGAAAATCAGTAAGGAAATCTTTGAATCTGGCTGGCCGAGTTCTGACGTGTTCAGGTCTGGAGATGGTTTCAGTCAGAGTTTGCAACACCTCAGGATCCTCAGTTTGCATAGGGACCGATGAATCTGCAACTGAATCGAGCCACTCTGCTGAAAAACCTGGAGTCACAGCTCGGCACTGGTGGTGCAGATACCTTGTGGAGGCAGCTTGCATGCCATCGGGAACCATCAGCCAAACAAAATGTGGCAGGTTCTAGTTGGCTTATTACTTTTAAAGGAGAAGACCAAAAATTTTTCAACTTATGTTCTCGATGTGGCCTCCAGACCCTGACCCAATCTGATACAGTTATGTCTGGCATTTTCACCCGGTGTGACCTGTCAAAATATTGCTTCATTTTATTCTGGCTCTTGGACACATTGTTGTGTGTATGCATTGCAGTGGGCAAAGCTGGTTGGGCACGCAGATGATCCAGTGGAAGCTGAAGTTCACGACCAATCATAAGAGCTGCAGGTGAACTGCCTGTTGTTGAGTGCTGTGTAGCTCTGTAGTGAAGAAGTGTCTGGAGAAGTGCCGAAAGAAATGTGCATCCATCTGCCAAATGTGCTCTAATGCCATTCTTTAAAGTTTTATTTAGACGCTTTACCCCTCCATTGGCCTGAGGGTGGTAGAATGCTGTGCGATGGTGTATAATTCCTTTGCTCATCAAAAAGCTTGTAAATTCAACAGAAGTAAATTGTGGACCATTATCTGTTGAAACAGCCACTGGCAACCCCCAGCGAGCAAAAATGGACTCCAAAAACTCGATCACAGCTCTGGTTGTAACTGATCCAACTGAGGCTACTTCTGGCCACTTAGAGTGTAGGTCATATGCCACAATAAGAAAACGCTGATGATGTGGAACGCCATGTAACTCGCCGCAGATGTCTAGCTATATGTGTTCCCAAGGCTTAACAGGCCACTGAACTGGCTGCAATGGGGGTGTGGGTGGAGGACCCATTTTACCGCTAACAAGGCAAGCAGGGCATTCCTTGACCAGAGCTTCAATATCAGCATCAATCCCTGGCCACCACACAAGGCTGCAACATCGTTGCTTAACACGGACAAACCCAAATGGCCCTCATGTGCCATAGCCAGGACACGTGCTTGGAGAGACCTTGGAACTACTGTGCAGAGACCACAAGCAACACAGCTTTCATTCCAGCAAGTGAGTTCATCCTTGACACGATGGAATGGTGTCACCTCAGCCTGTACTTGAGTAGGCCACACCTGCCTGATAAAGTATGAAGCTGAGTGAGCACAGGGTCTTGCTCTGAGGCCTGCTGCAGCTCCTGGAGTGACACCGTGGCCTCTAGAGGTGTGTGAAGAAGCTGAACAAGTTCAGACTCAGCAGAATCAGGGCAGGGAGTCATGGCTGGAGGAGCTGAGAACTGAGACAGTAGGTCAGCCACCACATTGTGGCACCCAGGAGTATACTGGAGTTTAAAATTGTACTGCTGGAGACGCTCTGACCAGCGGTGCAGTCTTAGCGGCCTGTAACCAGAACCAGATATAGAAAGCAATGCAGTGAGAGCTTGGTGGTCAGTTCAGAGTGTAAATGCACGGCCACACAGATACATGTGCCACCGTTCGCAAGCCCAGATACATGCCAGTGCTTCTCGCTCACTGACTGAGTATTTCTGTTCACCTGGGCTAAGAGCTCTAGAAGCAAATGCAACAGGTTTCTCAGTCCCCTCCTAAATCTGAGACAGTACAGCCCCAAGAGCAGCTCCAGATGCATCACAAGTGACTAAGGTGGGACTATTGAGGTCAAAGTGTGCCAGCACAGGCGGTGAAACAAGCTGAGCCTTTAGTAACTGAAACGCCTCTGTGCAGTCTGAAGTCCATGCCCAGGGAACATCTTTCTTCAAAAGTTGAAATAAGGGTGCAGTAATGGAGGAGTATTGCGGCAGAAAACATAGATAGTATGCAGTCATACCCAAAAATGAAGTAATCTGTGCTACTGATGTGGGCTCTGGAATTCTCTAAATTGCCTCCTTGTTAGACTGGAGTGGGGTTAAACCATCTACAGACAGTCGGAAACACACAGATTCAATTGAAGTTGCAGAAAACACACATTTATCACCATTAAGAGTGAGATTATGCCTGGCCAGTGCTGAAAACACTCTTTTGAGACGCTCATCATGGGTAGAGGTTGTGGGACCATGAACAACTATATCATCAAGATAAATGACAACCCCTGGAATCCCTGCCAAGATGGTTGACATTATCTTCTGAAAGCAGCTCGGGCCTGAACTGAGTTCAAATGGCTCCAAATCTAGTACAGTGGAACCTCTAGATACGAGTTTAATTCGTTCCAGAACTGAGCTTGTATAGCGAATTTCTCATATCTAGAACAAACTTCCCCATTGAAAATAATGGAAATCCAGTTAATCCGTTCCGCACCCCAAATATATTAACATAAAAATCAATTTTCCTAACAAATAACACTGATAAATTATATATACTGTAGTCTACCTTTAATAAATAACACTGGTAAATAATATAACTGATTATTAAAAGAATCAAAACAGGTGTCCAAAGTGCAGTAGAGCATTCAATAAATGTTTAAATAAATAATCCTTAAAACAGTTGTGAAGTGGAGGTTTAAAATACACAAGAATAACAATCCTTTAACACGAGGTTAAAACGTCAAAAGGATGCAGTCTTTAAAAAACAGACGACAATCCCCGGTGCTTCTTCTCTGTTAGCGTCTCACCTGCGGGCTCTGCAACAGGCGAGACACTCTTAATGCAGCTGACCTTCTCTACACCGTCCTGCTTCAGCTGTTTGGCTCGCCTGTTCAGCTCACTGTTCAGCTACACGCGAGCCTGCTCTCCTGCCCGCCCGCCTGCTCTCTCTCTCTCTCTCTCTCTCTCTCTCTCTCTCTCTCTCTCTCTCTCTCTCTCTCTCTCTCCTCTCCTCTCCTCTCCTCTCCTCTCCTCTCACTTCTTCTCCCCCTTAACCGGCTCGCGCTTCTCTATATATGCGGGGAGGACATGGCAGCTGCAGCCCATCAGCCACAGGAACAATCATGGATGTGGGCAGTTTCCCACCTGTGCACTTAAGTGAGAAACGCAGACACCGCAGATCGCGGCTCGCAACTGCTACCACGCCCCCTCGCTAAGCCGCGAGCTATACCCACAGCCTGGCTCGTGGCTCATTACGCGAGCCAATGGTCGCATTTAGAACAGAAATTTTCGCTCATACTTTCCTCGTATTTTGAATTTCTCGTATACAGAGGTGATCGTATCTCGAGGTTCCACTGTATATCGGAAAACCCCAATGTGAGTGACAAATGCAGTTAGGTCTCGACTGCTGGGGTGGAGTGGCACCTGCAGATATCCTTGACGGAGATCTAACTTTGTAAAGAAATGAGATCCATAAAATTGTGTAGTTAGCTCCTCTGATGTTGGCAGTGGGTATTTGTCAGGAATGACTGCCTTGTTTACTGCTCTTAGATCGACACAGATTCGTAGTTTCCCTGACTTTTTTTTTGCAACAACCAAATTGGAAATCCATGGGGCAGCATTAATAGGTTCTATAATTCCAGCCTCTAGGAGGCGTTGCAGCTCAGCAGATATCCCGTCACGGAAAGCCAGTGGGATGCGGTGTGGTGGCTGGATGACAGGAGGCACAGTGGGATCTAGCAAATGCTGGTGATGAAAGGCAGAGAGACAGCCAAGTCCATCAAAAAGTAATGGCCACTTCTGTTGCCAAGGGGACCAGTATCTAGCAAAAGCGGAAGGGATACGTTGTCTAGTTCTACTGTGCAGGTTTTAAAAGATGTATGCCTAGATGTCACATTATGAATTGTCACAGGCTTTGATGATGCCGGAGTGGAACAACAAGCTTTCGCGAAGTGATTGGCTTTATTGCAGCGCTGGCATATCTGACCCCTGGCAGGGCAGCTCTGCGCTCTCGTAGAGTGTGATTTAGAGCCACAATTTCCGCAAAAACGTTGGGGTCTTGGAGGAAGCTGTCGTGTAAGCTGCACGCTGGGATTCTCGTTGCCATTGTCTGAATCTTCTGTGCATTGCAGCGTTTGAACCACGTCTCCTGTCACTGCTGAGGAAGCAGGAGATATGTTGAGTTTGGCTGCGAACTCCGCGGCAGACTCGATCTGAAATGCAATGTGAATTGCCCGTGATAGACTTAAATCATTTGATTCTAGCAAGAGCTTTTCACTGACTTTTGGATTGTTAGTGTGCTCAGCCAATTGATCCTTAATAAATTCATCTTGCATGTCTCCGAACTTGCATAAACTGGCTAAACCCCTTAAGTTGGCCACGTATTGGTGAACCAATTCGCCTGCCTGCTGTCGCCATTTACGAAATAGGATTCGGCGGAGGATAACACTTAGCGAGCAGGGAGAAGTGCGTCACCAGGAGAGTCACAGCAGCGGAGTATGTGGCTGCGTTCCCCAAAGTCTTAAACACTCGCTGTCCCTCCGTTCCCAGACAGTGTAGGAGCAAAGCTCTTTTGTGCACATCACTTACATTTTGCAAATCAAGAGCCAGGAGGTAAGTTTCAAAAGACTCCAGCCAGTGGGACCAAGGCACTGGAGGCTCTCCAGGCAGGGAAAGAAAGGGAGAAGGTGGTGGAAGTGAAAATTCAGCCATCCTTGTCGCCAAAATGTTGCATACAATGCGAGAGTGTACACGTGCAGTTTGTCTCAGAAAGGCGTTTGTTTCCGAACCACCAATCCCGCCAGACACTCACCCTCTAACCCTCTAACACTTTACGGCCAACAAGAACACACTGTCGTAAAATGTACATATTGCAAACATAACAATGGCTGCTCCAGGTAACCTTTAAACCTTTGACCTTAAGAGGTTACAAGTTATGACCTCTCTAAATTTGCCCCCAGCAACTGGAGGCTGCATCATAACAACAGGATCCACAAAAGGTTGCTGAACAAGAGAAAGACAAAATGGGGAAAGACAAAGACAAAAACTAATGTTAGATTTGGAATTCTGTGTCACAAAACCCTGTAATTTATACACAATCACCTAGAAACTCAACTAGAATTAAAAACATGTAAAAATCAGAGATTGCAACAATATTATGAGCTTCTTGCTGACTAAGTATCCTCTCAGAGATAGAAAAATGTGTAGCACATCTTTTCAGTGCCAACTTTCTTGCAGGAAAAGCTGAGCCACAGGACTGTATCATAATGTAACAACTTGTGAAGTGATGGTGGCAACAGAAACATAGGCTGTAGTGCAGAACAGAATGACCCAACTTCAATAAAGGAATAATGACAGGAATGAGAAATGTAATAATCCAAACGGGTGATCACAGAACAAGTTGGAGATCAGAAAATGAACACAAATACTAGACAATACTGAGCAATGCTACCACCATATCTCTGTCCTTTTTCTTTCCCTACCTATATTTCATGTGCCTGCTACATAATAAATATTTAACAGCAACAGACAGGGGCAAACCACATTTAAAATAAAAGACTGGGGCAGAACCCGAATCAATTTCTGACAACTGGTACTTCAGAGTTTTGCCTTCACTACATACAGTATCTTCTTTCTAATCTGGCATTAAACTGATAAATATGTGCCTGTGTAACATTATCTGCAATAAACTTTTACTCAGGCAGATTTTAAAATATCAGAGCCCTTCAGGACTGAGGTATTCACACCAGACCATACTCACTTTTTAACAATCATTGTAAATCCTTGATAAAAAAGTAACTTATTGTACATTTCTGGAGACAAAGAGCCACTTCCATGTCAGGATTAAATCGAGTAACAGTAGAAATTACCACCTGCTTCAGATTCCACAGACTGCATATCTCAAACAACTTAAACTGGAAATATAATATTAAGCTCACCCAAAAAGGTATAAGAGTTCATATACTGAAAATTCTTCTTCTTCCTCTTCACTTTTTCCCACTTCTATGTAGGGTCAATGTGCTTGGTCAACATTCTCCAAACAGCTCAATCCTTCACCTCCACTCCAGTCAAGCCTTTTTCCTTCAGATCTTCTTTTACTTTATCAATCCACCTCTGTTTTGGCCTCCATAGCTTTCTCTTCCTCTGTACCTCCATTCCCATCACCTTTTGTAAACATATTCATTGTCTCATTGTCAAAAACTGTACACTATTCAGTTTTGACTTAACGTTTCACCATTGACCAAACATTTACTGGTGGTATGACCATATAGAGTGGCACGTCAACCACAAATGAAAGATGGGCCCTACAGAGGTTTGTCTGTTTACAAAATGATAGATTTGACTTGCCATCAGAGGTAGATATGCACAATTACATCAGAGTATGCATACAGTATATTCTCACCTAATGGGTACAAATTCAATGACAAAAATTAGTCTAACCTTGACATCTTTACATGGTAGAAAGAAAACTCTAAAACAGACATGGAAATAGTGTGCAAAGTCTTCATAGGCAGCAACCAGGCTGGAATTCAAAGCCCAATATCTAGAGCTGTGAGCACTAAAGCACAATGCAACTTGATTGCATTTACTTCTAATGTACAGTATATTAAACTGAGCATGCAACATGGCAATTGCATCATGAACCTGTATCAGAAATGTGACTTAATGGCCATGGGTATGAACTGTTTGCTGATGAATTGACACACAGATGTGTGCCGACATCGGCCAGGTATAAAAAAGCAATGGTAAATGCAATTAATAGAGTGACTGAGGTATTAAAGAGGATAAGGCAGTCAGTTCATTAAATCAGCTTTAATTGTTAAAAAAATGTATAGTTGAAACAACACACAAAGATGAAAAACCAGAAATATTAAAGAATGGTCTGCTCAACATAGGCTGCTAGGATAAAGCAAGAATGTTGCCAGTATTAGCATGAGTCAGAAAAGAACCATAGAGGGAGCAAATCAACATCTGAAGATTTAATCCACAAGTGACTGGTGGGAAATTGGCCAATGAAGCCTACTTTGTTTTCACATGTAGACAGGAGTTTTAGAGGTGGCTCAAGATTGAAACAGCCAGTCAGGAAGAGAAATAATAATTAAAATTTATATAATAATTGCTTCCCTTAATTTAGCTATGATGCACGTTAAGCTTACTGACCTATAGTTACTTGGATCAGTCCAAATCACCCATTTTGTACAATGGGGCTGCACAAAGGAATAATATTTGCTATCCTCCAGTCTTTAGGAATTTCCCCAGTAGGCAGAGTTTTTAAAAAATATGTTGCAAGGGTTTATATTGAAGGTAAATATTGTTTAGTCCAGATGATTTGCTACATTTCAGCCTATTTAATCTAAGCAGTACATGTACATAGCGTTTGCTTTTTCTTTGTCTATATATTCTAGCTTACTTAACCACTCCTAATACTCTTCTCTTCCTTGACCCTTATTTTACTACTAAAAAACTGAAAGAAACTCTTTGGATCATCTTTTGCCTTTTCTGCAGTATTTCTCTAACTACCTTTTAGCCTTCTTAGCATAATTTTTAACCGTTGCTATCATGGCCTTATATGCAGTATGATTAGTGCTGGAGTCTTATATGCCTTGTACAGTTCTTTTTCTTTGTAACTTTCTTTTTAGCTCCTTATTTATCTACCTCATATTTTCTTTAATTTCTTACTTTTGAATTTTGAGATGAATTTATCCTGCATTACTGTATATGTAAAACACTTTTAGACCTGCATCACATATCTTCAGCTGTCTTTAAACTTAAAAGCTTATCTCAATTTATCTTACTTAGGCTTTGCTGTATCTGCTCAAAGTTTGCCCTAATAAAATTAAATTTAATCTGTTCTTGTTTTAGAATATGCACTCTGCAAAAACACTGTGAAATCTATTATATTATAGGCCACTTGAACTTAAAAGTTTCAATCGTCTTTACCTCTTCAATTCTATCCTAATTATTACAGAAAACTAAATCTAGACAAGCCTGCACCCTTGATGGTAGTTTAATATATTGTTTTAAAAAGCATTCACTGAATAAGTCTAAAAACTTCTGTTCTTGTGCTACATTATTTGTAAGGCTAGCATTTAATATTTGGTCAAGTCCTCCACGGATACAATATCTTCCTCTAAACTTGCCTTTTTAAAATTATTAAAAAGATGTACGTTTAAACTGTTGTCTGCTTTAGGATGGCTGTAACTTACTTCAAATATGAGCTGTTGACCCCTAATGCTGTCTAGTTGTATCCAAACATTCTCACTAAGCTGTGGCTCACTATCTAATTCAATGGTGACTCTGCTACCTTTTAGGTTTGCCTATCTGTTTCTATGTCATACTCCTGCTCATCTCTATTATTTTGCAGGTTTCATTTATACTTATTATATCAAAATTATGTGCAGCTAAATATAATTCCAATTAATTTATTTTATTCTTAACATTCCTAGCATTAAGGCAAGCAATTTTTAATGTGCAATATTACCTTTTCTACTATGGCGCATTAGAAATTAAGTTACTATGTCTATCTGATATTACACTACTGTTCATTCCCATAAACATATGCCCTTCTATGATAAAATGTGAGTCAAGTGTTAAGGTTACTAATCTACTCAGTATTACCTGGACTGTCACATGGCACAAACAGAACTTCAGAGAAGACCACCTTATTAAAATATGGACAATAACAATTAGATCCACACTTGCTTTGGACCAAGAGACTATCCACTCTTGAAGAGAGGTCTCCAACCCGTGCACTCAGAAGGCAACACACCATACAAGTCTCTCTGTCTCTGGAACAAACCTGTGTCACAATCTCCTGACTGTCACTACTTCCTGAAGGTCCTGAAAAGGTTGGAAACCTCATAAGTAGTATTAAGGCAGGGTGCTTCTGTCAAAACGTCAATCAAAAATAATTGATGACTAGATCACCCCTCCCCCTTTCCTCTGATTGGAGGATGTAAATGGTGCTCCCGCCCCCTATCCTGTGATTGGTGGGTTTAAATGATGCTCCCTAACCCCGCCCAGACTCCACCTTAATCCCACCCCATCCGCCTGATTGATTCAGGGTTTGTGTCAAGAGCAGTTTGATGGATGGATGCTGCCTCTGCATTGCCCCCCGGTCTGTCAAGACTTGTTTGTTGGCTGGCACCCCCCTCCTTGCCCATTCTCCTGAGGCCCTTTATATCAAAAGAATGACCTTGCCATGAACTCAAGGCCTGATCGACATGTTAAACTTGAATTGCCCGCCTCTGACAGGTCAAAAAAACATACTTAAATAAGCCCCTCCCTTCTTCTAAGCCCTCGCCCATTTTCTGCCTGAGTTTCTTCAAGCTGAAGCGGCAGATAAGGGCCAGACTAAGTCGTCTGAAACATGGTCAGAATCAGGCGATGATGAAAAGGAAAACTGCCCACCGCCTTTAGTATTCAATGCAGGAATTTCTGAAAGCTGAAGCGGCGGTCGAGTATCAGACTAAGTTGTCTGAAACATCGACAGAATCGAGCGATGACGAAATGGAAACCCCACCTTTATTCTAAGCAACGCCCCTCCCATTTTACAATAAATACTCAGCTTGTTATCAACTGGTGCCAGATTGAAGACCCTGCAATTTCAAAACTCATTGAAGCTTTTAAAGCTCTCCGCATATCGGATGCTACAGACTCTGAAATGACTGTTGTTGGCGTAACATCAAAACCCATTGAAGCTTTTAAAGCTCTCCGCATATCAGATGCTACAGACTCTGAAATGACTGCTGTTGGCGTAACAACCTCAGGTGTCCCGCCTGAGGCTCCAAAGCCTGAATCTTACCAACTCTATAACTCAGACAGGGAGACCGAGATCAACTGCATTCAGGACAACCAAGAATCTGACCTGTTGTTTTTAAGTTTACGGCCTGATTAGAGTCTCTGGTCGAGCGTCTTTGAGGCAGACAGTTGATTCCAGTCTCCAGGACTGTCGATACCTACCCCCGTCTCCACTAATTGTGCTCAGACGGATACCTCTTACATAGCTCCAGGACAGCCATGGGTGAACAGACAAGTTCCACAGGAACCAATTTTGATCTGACTTTCTGAGACAGATATGGATTGTCCTGATGGTGTGCTGCCTGAAACCTTGAAAAAGGCACTGCAACTTGTTAAAGGGCCGTTGACGGCTCTGCTGGACATTATTGTCTACCGTGACCAGAAAAAAGACTGTCAAGGCTGCGAGATAGACCATCCCAGCCAGACAAGACATTCCTGCCTCAGTGAACCTGATATTGCATACCGCGTAGGATGCTTTCAGAAGATCCTGAAGATTTTCCTAAAGCCTTGGCTGAAACGACTGGCTGTGATATATGACAGCATGAACTGCTTGTATTTAAGGTTAATCTTTTATTGGTGTCAACATATTGCAGTAGTTTTATTAAAAATAAGTGTTGCTCGCTCTAAAACTGTTCACATTCACATGTGAGATGCCTGTGCACTGTGTCATTCCCGGGAGCCCGGGATTCCCGGGAATGACATGCGGGATTCCCAAATTCCCGGGAATGAATAAACACGTCCGGGAATGGATTCCCTAGTGTCGATATCCCGAAATCCTTTTACAAAGGGATAGGAACAAACATTTTCAGATGAAATATTTACAGTTTCTGAACTAGTCCCGAGGGATCCGCCTGTCTACAAGGTCAAAGATTATGATGGTGAAGACATTGTAGGGTCCTTTTACGACGCTGAGTTACAAAAGATTTGAGGAACAGACATATTCAGGATTGAAAAAATTTTGGAGAAAAAAAACATCAATAGAAAAAAGCATATTTTGGTGAAATGGCTCGGATAGCCTGCAAGTTTAACAGTTGGATCCCTGAAAGCTATGCGCAAGGTGTTAAATACTGAGAATCAAGAATAGTTTGATTTCATTAACTGTGTGTTTACAATGGAGAGAAAAAGTTTTTACGTTGTTCTCCTCAGCAATTCTTCCAGGGATGTTTTCCCTAATAATAAAATCGCCAATTTTACCATCAAATTAGCCGCTCCAATTGAACTACAGGGCAACCGGGAATAGTGGATGGATGGATTATGACTTGAGATTCATTGAATTTCTTACCTATGAAATTGAGCAGTATGCCCAAAGCCAAGGGGTTCCAGGCTCAAAAAGGGAACTTTCCCCATTTCTTTTACACTGCTGAAAATCAAAATTACATCGGTCCGTACCCAGATCCTAAATATTACAGCATTCAACAAATGATGAGCAAGGAAAGAGAGGAATTTTTGTCTTGGTACGAATCGATTAAACACGAAATCTTCAACTTTAGACAAGAAATGGCCTACTATTGCAGAAACAACATTGTTGTTGAGTTTTAAAAATTCATGAGATATGGCACTACGACCAGAGCACCGCAGATTTATTTTCCGATTACATCAAAATTCATCTGAAAGGCAAACAGGATGCCTCTGGTTGGCCACCGTGGGTACAGGATGAGGCGTCCTGCAAGCGCTATGTTAAAAGATTATTTCGAAAAAGAAGGCATATTATTGGAGTCCGAAAACACAGGCGCAAACCCCGAGACAAATTTCCAAGTTGTTTCTGAATTCTCTTTGGGGAAAATTCGGTCAGAAGCCTAACCAACTTACCACTTCGTTTGTTAAACACACGCAAGAATTATTCGATTACCTGTTCTCGGACGAGTATCGGGTCTCCTATTTTGGCTTTGTCAGTGACGGAATCGCTCAAGTGCAGTGGAGGTATGTGGATGACAAATACGTTATACCCGGTCCCATCAATGTGGTGATAGCCTCTTTCACAATGGCCTATGCCCACTTAGAATTGTACGATTTGTTGGATCGTTTAGGACTGAGGGTTCTGTATCATGATACAGATTCCGTTATCTTCACAGCATTGCCCGGACAGTACATACTGCCGCACAGTGACTATTTAGGTGAACTCACCAGCAAACTAGATCCTGATGACTTCATAGAAGAATTTGTTTCAGGGGTTCCGAAAACGTACGCATATAAAACGTTCAAAGGCAAGGTCTGTATGAAGGTTAAGGTTAACTCTCAATCACGAAACGGCTAGATCGGTAAACATATACTCGTTAATGGATCTAGTGCATAGTTTTGTTAACTGCGATCTTGCGAAAGAAATAACGGTTCATGGCACTCAGATTCATAGGAACAAAAACAACCTGATGTTGCAAAATCGCCCACTCAGAAAAAGATTCAGAGTGGTGTACAACAAAAGGGTTCTATTGCCTGATTTCACAACTCTCCCCTATGGATACTAAAGAGGGTTTTGATGTTACACTTCAGCACCCGTTCTCAAAAATTGTCTCTGGGCCCTCCTGTTCAGTCAAATTTGCATTATGTGAAAAGGCTTTTGGAGCATGTGGACCATGTGCTTTCTCGCCGCTCTGACAATATAGTCTGATTTTACAGCTGTTGGCAGCCTCTGTACGATGAACTGTTAGCACGATTTCCAAAAACAAACTTTTTGGTGGGGATATCTTCTTCCTTAAGCGACGATGAACTACTGCCGCCTGACAGAGTTAACTTGGTGATCGTCAACGATATGATGGAACAGGCAAGCCATAGCAAAGAGGGCCTTCACAAAATATACTCATCACAGGAATTTGTCCATCAAGGCAAGAAAAGTAGAACGATAAATCTGAATGCCAATTACATCACCCTCTTTAAAAACCCTCAAGATAAGCTGCAAATCACCAATTTAGCACGTCAAATGTACCATGGGAAGGTTACATTTTTTTTGGAGGCCTTTGAGGACACTGGATCTAAAAGCCCATACGCCTGACGAATTTCGTTTACATACCGGATGGTTTCCTCCCAACTGGCCTGCGGTGTACGTCGTGAAAAGATAAAGACATATGATTTTCTAAGTATTTGAGAAAGAGCCGACATATTGTTCAGAATAAAAAGAAATCTCCCTCTGCTCAAGACCCTGCATAGGGTTTTCTGTCGCCGAAGAAAAGTGGTGGTGAGCAAGGCTCCGGGCAATTTAATTTACAATCTGGCCAAAATTGCTCTGAATACTTTAAAAGGAAATGTACCACTGATGTCCAGACAGTTCAAGCTGTTGAAGAAGCATCATTTCACAATTAAAAAACTCAGCAATAAAAAACTTAACGTGAAAAATGGATGGCTTTCTGTGAGATGGTGAAAGCTGTTTCACTCGAACTGCAGCATACAGAGAGCAATTAAAAGCGGTTTAGATAGAACAGGCTTTTTTTTTTTTTTTACAAATTATAAAGCAAAGCTTAATTAGATAGATATGGTAATCTCGTGATAATATTAAAATAATAGATAGATGTAGGGTTATGCTTCAACACCGTTGAGAGGATATGTAGGAGTGGCTATAAGAGAGACCTGGATGGCTGGGTATGAGCAGGAACATGTCTGGACATGTCGATCAGTCTTTGGGTTCATGGCAAGGTTGTTCTTTTGATATAAAAGGTCTCAGGAGAAGGGGCAGGGAGGGGGGTGCCAGCCAACAAACAGGTCTTGACAGACCGGGGGGCAATGCAGAGGCAGCATCCATCAAACTGCTTTTGACACAAACCCTGAACCAATTAGGCAGGTGGGGTGGGATTAAGGTGGGTTCTGGGCAGTATCAACATCCATCAAACTGTTCTTGACACAAACTCTGAGCCAATCAGGCAGGTGGGGTGGGATTAAGGTGGGGTCTGGGTGGGATCAACACCCATCAAACTGCTCTTGACACAAACCCTGACCAATCTGGTGGATGGGGTGGGGATTAAGGTGGAGTCTGGGCGGGACACCAAACACAGGACAGGGGGCTGGAGCATCATTTAAACCCACCAATCACAGGACAAGGGCGGGGTATCATTTAAATCCACCAATCACAGTAAAGGGGGAGGTGCGATCAAGTCATCAATCATTTTTGATTGACATTTTGACAAAAGCACCCTGCCTTAATACTACTCTCATACTCTGGTGTTAATGCCCCTGGACAGGTGGTTCTTCAACCACGACTCACTCATTTTATCCTCTCTGAATTAGAGTCTCCTCCCTTGACACTTGGGGCTGTGCATACTATCACCCTAAAGAACATCTGGGCATGATCCACCAATTCTTTACTACCGGTTCGCCACCTCTTCATCAAGTTCAGTGACGCCAAGCTTGAGGTGCTGTGCAGATTCCAAAATGTCCAATCCTTGCATTGTACTAATCTCATAATTATAATTTATTTGAGTTACAGTTAAGACCCTTTAAAGGGAATATAATTTAACTATGGGTTTAGCAAACTACAGGACCTGTATAATATTTACTGGCTCTCTCTAAGCCCCTGTATTAACTGTTGAAGATGCTCTCACTACTGAATACTACTGACTTTCACGTAAGCCTGTCTGTTTCCCTAGGAAATTCTCTTTACCACTTTTTCAGCCCAACATAACTATAAATGCTATAACTGTTTAAATGTTCTTGTTTTAAAATGTGCTCCGTATATTCCTCCTAGCATCAATACTTGCACTTTATGTACCCAAGTTCTTCCTTCTTTAATGGGAAACCCTCTCGCTTATTTACATTTTACAAATATGAAGCCAGATCATTGTTTAGTTACTGGGCACCACTGAAGATTATCGTCTGCATGCACTGTGAAGTAGTGAACACCAAAAGCACACTCACACTTGCCTTTGCTCCTGGAAAATCTAGCAAAAACTCTTCTAAACAGGAAAAAAGCTGAAGAAAGCTCTACCCAATTACTTTGTGGTGACCAAAAATAAAGCTTTAGGAGAAAAAACTGTATTTTAATCCAGGTTCACACAGAGATGAACTACAGCACCACTCAGCACCATCCACCAGAAAACTTCAGTATGAAGTGAATGTTCTATACATCAGCACAGTACACAAAAGGTATTAATTGAATTTAATAAGTAAATAGCCTTCATAGCCTTAGTGTTACTTTGTACTCGGCCATTCAGCTATTTACAACTATTTTGACCTGCTAATGTCACTTATGTATAAAGTTAACTAGCCTGAGTTTGTTTATAGCTCCTGGCACCACATACAGAGGTGAATACCGCACTATGTTACATTCTTCTGGAAGGATCTCAGGATCACAATACAATTGTACTAGGAAAACCTGGGATCAGAAAATGAAAATGAATGGATGGACTTGAATTGAATCGAGCAAATTAAATCAAGAGACCTGTTTTTTATAAGAGACCCATGTATGTATAATAAACAGTCTGTTGTCCAGATAGAACCAAGAAATGGATTGCTTTCTGAAGCTTGTTATGTACTGTAATCATTTCACCACAGGATTTTCTTTGCACATGAAATTGAACATGAAATAAATACCTCTTCTGCAATTTAATAGTCTTATGATGAAAGAAAGAAGTAAATTGTTCTGATGTTAAGAATTTTAGTTAATTATTCATTGGAAAATAAGCAAAACAACAGATGTTTAAATTATTACTACGGGGAAGGTTTTTGAACGTTTTGATTAAAACACATGTTGTATTGGCTTTGGCCTGCAGGAACAGAGGCCAGCTTCTGTCACTACACAACATCTAGTGAATGGCATTTGCTTCCCATTACAAACCATTCTTTTCAAGTAAATGTCAGAATGTTTTCTTTCAGTTTTGCTTCAGTGGGAAAGATTAACTGACCCTTTCATCTTCCAGTCTCTGCTCAACAACAGAATCATAACATGTGGCACACAAAATAAAAATTTTCTATAGTTGTTAAATAAACAGGTAAATAGTAATCTCTATGGTAATTCCAATTAAACATGAAGAGTTTTATTCATTTAAAACATGTCTTAGATTCCCTAGGTTTTTATGTAGGAATTAACTTTTTTAATTAAAGACAAGAAACTTGCACTTCATACTTTCCTTGCACATCTGGATAGCAATAACTGCTATGCCAGAATCCTATTTATAGACAATAAATCAGCATTTAACACTGTTGTACTATCAAAGCTGACTGCCAGACTCCTCAACTTGGACTTAGTGCCAGCTTGTGGAATTGAATTTTGGACTTTCTAACTTACAGACCTTAGCATGTGTGGATTAGCACCATCAAATCCTCCACACTGACATCAACATGGTCACTCCATAGAATAGTGTGCACAAGTACACATTTGTACTCCTTGTTCAAATCTGACTAAATGGCCAGAAAAGCTGCAACTTTATTGTTACATTTGCTGATGATGCCACCGTCACAGGCTTGATCACCACAGTTGACGCATCAGTTTACGGTGAAGAGATCTACGTACTGACTTAACAGTTTCATGACAACAATCCCAACATTTCAGGCCATATCTACAAAACCAAGGCGCTTGTCAAAGATGTCAGAAAGCAAATGACAGACTATACTTCTGTCTACATTGGAGGAGATGCCATTGAGAGGGTAAGCAGCTTGAAATTTCCTGATGGACAGAAGTGGACATAACACATTTCGGGTCTTGTCCAAAAGAGTCACTAAATCCTCTACTTCCTCACACATCCAAACACAGCTCACATTTATCCATCTGTTCTCAAAAACGTCCAACTTCACTGGGTGCATCATGTCCTGGTAAGGCATCTATTCAGCACTGCAGAGGGGGGCAGCATGGAATATTACCAGCAGCAAGCTGCATTCTGTTCAGGGCATATTCATAAATCTCTGCCTTAGGAGGCAACGAGTATAATTAAACACTCAGTCATCCATAAACTTCTTTTCTCATTCCTTAAGACAAATGAAACAGAACTATTAGCATCCGCACCAGTAGATTCAGGGAGAGATTCTGCAATCCAAAGGCAACTGAAAACTGGAAGAAAATCTAATAGGAAGAGATCTGACAGACCCAACGTCACAACTCAATCAGAAGACAAGTTTCTGGGGGTCACCAGCTTGTGTAATAGGTACCTCACGCATAACAGCTTCAAGCACAGCTTAACAGTGGTCGAAAAAAGCAAGTCTCAGTTTCTACTGCGAAGAGGAGACTTTGTGCTGCAGGTTTGACAGTGGCACTAACAAAGCCATTCCTTAAAGGACAAAATAGGGCCTTGAAATATTGTCTGTTGCCTACTGCAGATTGGATGGAAGTCTTATGGACTGATGAATCAGAATTTGAACTCATCAGTTCATCACTCAGTGTGTTTGTACACCGTTCAGTTGGTGAAAGGATAGTTCCTTAGTGTGGGACATCAACTGGAAGTGTGATGGTCTGGATTTTTTTTTGCTGAAGGTAGAGTGTGTGACTTGTACAGAGTGACTGGCATTCTGAATCAAAATGGTTACCACTATTTGTCTATTATATCAGCAAAAGGTGGCTACTCTCATGAATCAAAGCTGGATTAAAACTTTGTACACGTAATGATTTCTTTACTTAATTTTTTATTTGTTCTATGCCTTGATTTCATGAAACATTAAGACATTAAACTGCAGAATTTCCATAGAAACTGAAAAAACAGGTGTTGTAAAACTTTTGACTTTTGATGTATTGAGGTAAAAAAGAAAAACCATTAAACATAAAAAAGATTTGATGTACCAACCAGTCACCCCATTTAATCACCACCATTAAAAAGAAAAAGCACACAAAGGTGCAAAATGATGTTGTGACAAAATAAGAGTATTTGCCATACTCAGCGTTACTTCCAAACTCAAAACTGACTTCCTTTGTCTTCAGTGTTTAAGTGTAGTCAATCCTGGAAAGGGCAGGGTTTTTTAGAGCAAGTTGAACTGGGTCATGAGTCCTCTGCTGTTTGAGCATTGGAACTGTGGGTAAAAGGGAAAATATGGTTAGCAATATCATGGTATCGTTACCTTTTGGAGAGTGCTGAAATTGTCCCCTGAGGAAACAGGCTTGACAAAATATAAACAAATACTATAGTGTACTTATACATTGTATATAATTGTATGCCTGTATGTTGCATGTCCCTGCGGTGGGCTGGCGCCCTGCCTGGGGTTTGTTTCCTGCCTTGAGCCCTGTGTTGGCTGGGATTGGCTCCAGCAGACCCCCGTGACCCTGTAGTTGGGATATAGCGGGTTGGGTAATGGATGGATGGATGTATGTTGCATGCTATTTATACTTGTTTGTGTGTGTATGTGTTTTTGTTGGTAGTGACTTATTGTTAACTGTTCTAACACGACATGCAAACATGGCCGGATATACCATCAGGGTGGCTGGAGTGCAGCCCCTGGAGCTATACTTGCAAAAGGGTCTTAAGCATATATAAGAAAAAAGCCCTAAAATTGGAAAAGTCAGTGTTTCCCCTATTATAGCAATCTACTATCTAGAACACAATCCAGCCTCAATTCAAGCTAATGAGCTCATTCACTGTTCTTTGCCCCAGGTGTGGCCTTGTCTGTTCAAGAGCAACGCAAAGTGATTTTATACGAAAGAAAGATTACATTTGAAGGCAAAGTTACAAACATAAACATCACATAGACGTGTGTCTGTCAAGCTGAAGTCTGCTACACTCTCCTCAAGCCTGTTATGCTAAGAAATTAAAGAGATGCCTTAACACAACATTTTAAGTCATGCTTAAGCAGTAATGCCACATGGCCTTGCAATGCTCCCACTCCCCAAACACTAAGAATGTTGTGTAGTATTGGCTTTAGTAAGTCATAGAAAAAATCATTACATTACCAAAGCAGTGTTTTTGTGACCAGGGAGAAAATATTTCGCAACCATTATAATAGACTGAAATTAAAAGAACTGCATATATAAGCACCTAGGAAGTCATCTTGTGCATTGAGACTCCATGTTTAGCATTTTAATGTCTATGTGTAATCAATTTATTGGTGCTGCAAGTTTCCTTGATTTTGAAGAAATTGTGTTGCCTGGAGCACTGACATATTTTTATATTGTAGAATTAATAGTACAAACTGTCATAAAATATTTCATGAAAAAGTGACAACTTGCTACTACAGTACAGATATGTGTAACAGTTTTTTATTGCTTAAATGTTACATGCTGAAATGTCATATTACTTAAAGCCCAAACTGACATTACAGGTTTTTTTTCCAGTCACATTTGGGCCAATAGCCTCCAGACATATTGATCAATGTCATCTCAACTCTGCAGTCATTATATCATGTGAGCATGTACTGCATTTGTGATTGGTCAGTGATACCTGCCTGTGACTGTGCACAGCTAGCAAATCAGATGTGATTGTTCCCAAAGTAAACTCCTCCTAGGTCACTGAGTGTATAATCAAGAATTCTTTATTTAATTAATTTCAAAGAAAAATATTTCAAAGAACCTTACCAACTAAGGGGACAAAATGACATGCCAGTCTAATGATTGTTATGATAAGTAATTTAAAAAAACTCATGGGCTTTAGAGCCTTTTGTTGTTGAAAGCTTAATGTATTTAAGGTTTGAATCCAGCACTGAAAAAGCAACAGGACTGGATGAAATACTAGTGGGAGTCTGGAAGAGTTTAGGTGAAGTGAGAGTAGATGATTTGTGGGATTTAATACTGAAGATCCACGGACATTAGTGGAGGAACACTGTGATTGTCTCCATTTTTAAGGAGAAGGCTGATATTCTGGATTATGGAAACTATCTCTGCTCTACAGATAAATAAAACAACAAAACATCCCATGTCCATGACTGGGCATAATGTCGTCTGGTGTCCACAAAACGGAGGGAATGTCCGATGAACAGAGGCAACAAGACCCACCATGATCAAAACAGACAAACTTTAAGAAATAGGCAGTTCACTATGCTAGTAAAGGGATAAAGCTTATGTCACACTAATGTCACACACAATGAAAATTTAGGAAGGGTTATAGAAAGAAGCTTCAGATAAGAGACAACCATAGGATAGGAGGAGTTTGGTTTTATGCCAGGAGGAACAACTGATGCAGTTTTTGTATTAACACATGCTCTAAGAGAAAAATCATGAAACGTAAAAAGACTTGCATATGGTGTTTATTGATTTTGAGAAGGCATATGATACAGTTCCATGTCAAAAAGTCTGGAGAAGCATGAGGGAGAAAGGAGTACCAGAGAACTACGGGAATATTGTCCAAGATATGTATTAGGGAATGGGGACCCAGGTTAGAAACAGCATTTGGGTAACAAACAAGATTCCAGGTAGAATCATCTGCACCATGGGTTTTCTTTAAGCCCTTACCTCACAGATCTGGTTATTGATGTGTTGACATATAAGATAAAAGAAAAACCCAGATACATACTTTTTGCTAATGACATTATATTATGTAGCACCAGAAGGGAGTAAGTGGAGAGATAGTTATGTAGAATATAGTAGGACTTTAAAAGATAAAGGATTGAAGACAAATAAGAACAAGAATCTTTGAGGTTTGCTTGTGTGCTAGCAGATGGATCTATTGAAGAATAGTCAGCCATTATCCAACCTGCTATATCCTAACAAAGGTTCACGGGGGTCTGCTGGAGCCAATCCCAGCCAGCACAGGGCACAAGACAGGAACAAATCCCTGGGCAGGGCACACACACCCACTAGGGACAATTTAGGAGCGCCAATGCAGCTAACCTACATGTCTTTGGACTGTGGGAGGAAACTGGAGCGCCCGGAGGAACCCATCGCAGACTTAGGGAGAACATGCAAACTCCACGCAGGGAGGACCTGGGAAACGAACCCAGGTCTCCTAACTGCAAGGCAGCAGCACTACCACTGCGCCACCATGCCGCCCCTATTGAAGTATAGATAAATGTAAATACTTAGGATCAGTGGTAACCAAAAACTGAGAAATGGAGGCAGAGATAACCTATACAGTGCAGTGTGGATGGAAGAAAATATCAGGAGTATTGTGCACTCATAGAATCAAGGCAAGAATTAAAGGTATGGTTTACAAAACAGTGGTAAGACCAGCAATGCTGTAAGGAGCTGAGACACAGGTATTAAAAGGAGTGCAAAATAATTTGTTGGATGTGGTAGAAATCAGAATATTGAAATGGATGTGTGAAGTTACAAAACAGGATAGGATAAGAAATGAGACAATCAGAGGTACAATAAAAGTAAGAAAGATATCTAAGAAAGTAGGTTGAACTTTGAAAAGTTGATTGAAAGTACAGAAAAGTAGGTTGAATGACATTGGATATCAATAAGAGGAGGAGAGTGAGGGCAGAGCCAAGGATCAAATGGTGGAAGTTGAAAAAGGAAGACTGTAAGGTTCAGTTCAGGGAGGAGATAAGACAGGCACTGGGTGGTAATGAAGAGTTAACAGACAGCTGGGCAACGACGCAGATGTAGTAAGGGTGACAGAGTATCATTACAGTTAATAATGTTTTTTCTGCTTTCTCAACAGCAAGAAGGGTGCTTGTCATGACATCTGGATAGAGGAAGGAGGAAAAGGAAATCTGGTGATGGAATGGGAAGTACAGGAGAGTATATAGAGGAAGAGGATGGCGAAGAAGAAGTGGGATAGTCAGAGAGATGCAGAAAGCAGACAAGAGTACAAGGAGATAAGGCGCAAGGTGAAGAGAGAGGTGGCGAAGGCTCAAGAAAAGGTGTATGATGAGTTGTATGAGAGGTACAGGAAGACCTGTACCGATTGGCTAGACAGAGAGACTGAGCTGGGAAAGATGTGCAGCAGGTTAAGGTGATGAAAGATAAAGATGGAAACATACTCTTAAGTGATGAGAGCATGTTGAGCAGATGGAAAAAGTACTTTGAGAGGCTGATGAATGAAGAGAATAAGAGAGACAGAAGGTTGGATGATGGGAGACAGTGAATCAGTAAGTGCAACAGATTAGCAAGGAGGAAGTAAGGACAGCTATGAAGAGAATGAAGAATGGAAAATCAGCCTCACATAGAAGTTAGTGAAGATTATGATAAAGAAGATGATTGTGCTCTCCAAATAAGTCATCAAAGAAAATGTTCTGTTTGACATAACATGTAAGAGCCATTTCATAGTTACATAAGATTCATGTTTTACTAAATGACAATGCATAATTTTTGGGAGGTTTCTATAACCCCCATAAGTTGAATAGAACATCTCTGACTAAACATTATTCTCAGTTAGTGACCAGCCTTGCCATGTGTAAGGTGTAGAGGGCATATGGTTTTAAACCGTGCTCGTGCCTATGTGCCTAAGGGCCCACGGGCCTTCTGATTGTGTGAAGTAACTCTTAAGATAACGTGCTTATTTAAGTGCAGAACAGTTGAAGCTAAGAATCTTTAAGTACAGTATATAAGAAGTTAAGAATCTTTAAGTATAGAAGTATAGAAGAAGTATAGAAGAAGAAGTAAAAAACTTTTAAGTACAGAAATAAATAAAATTTCTCAAGAAAAGCTAAGTTTAGAGAAGATATATTTTTCCTTTTTTTGCCTTTTATTCTCCATGTGTAACTACTTTTTTCTTTATTCTTGTGTGGATTATTTGCTTTTAACTTTCACTAAATATTTTTAAAACAAACTTTTTGACTGAGAGATTTCTTCGGCACGCATTTTACCAATGCTTGATCTCGCCTTATACTTCGACGGCTACATGACACATGCCTACTTTCTCATTAAAATTACAGAATAAAGTGCATAACATTAGATATAAATAGTTTTATGTTAGAAGTACTCAGTGAGGCTTTTCTCTAAAATTTCTTTTTTAATTTTTTATATTATAGAATGAGTTTATTATATACACAATAGAGTTTATTTAAACATCATCCATTTGTTGAAGTAAGCTGGTATCTCCCCACCACAGTCTCCCCTCTTTTGTTGATATGACTTTGTTCTTGTAGTTAGTGAGTGAATTCTATTTTCTTTTATCAGATTAAAGTCCATCAAAAAGTCATTTTTTTCTTTAGTAACACATCCTTTTATCCCCCTTATCAGTATGCATGTATTTATTCATCTTCTATCTGTTTTATCTGGGATTCTCCAGACTTTGTAGTTTCTGTTGTTTTTAAATTAGTTCTTGACGCTCTGATATAAAACTAATGTCTGGAACATGATGACTGATCCAAGACTTGCAGGTAGCCCCATTGGTCTTAAACTATTTCTCCTTAAGGATAGGTTTTAGTATTTTTGTAGTCGATGCTATTTCTTCACAATCATGGTATACTGTATATTAATTTGCCATGAGAAATTACATTCTAAAGTGAAGTATTTTTTATACATTTTAAAATATACTTAGCCTACACTTGTGCTTATAATGGAATTTAATATTGTTTTGTGCTTCTTTTGTAATACTTCCACGTTTTCATTAACAATTTTTTAATCTTGGGGTGTGTCTATTTGGCTTTCTTTTAGTTTTTGTAACATTAATATACCAATTAAATGCGTTTTCTTTTTATCATGTTCACTTGAATATATATTTTACTATGCGTATTTTTTTATAAAAATGTTACAATTTTGGTCATTTTTATTCATAGTAATTCATTATGTTGGCTTTACTTTCTCTGTTACACAATAGCTATTCACATTTCAACTCAATTCTATTTTTTTCACTTATATGTAAGACAGAACCAATCCTTTGAGAGGCATGTGAACAGCAAAAAACCAGATGAGATTGAAACTTTTAAGATCTAATTTAACACTAGAATTACCAGAGCCTACGAAAAAACTCATACATCTGGCCCACCTTAAATCCCATCGCACCTCTCCGTCAGTGTCTTTTGTCCCGTAAATGTGCCGATAAAGACAAGCAGCAAGCAGCCTGCTATTCCATCCCCCCACTGCCGCAGAACGTGTACAAAGTTCTCCCAGCTCGTACCTTGATTATCTGGGAGTTAAGTACTGGAGTTTTAGAGTGGAAATAATAGATCGTTATTTGGGTTCAATGAGTTCAAACACATTGTTAAAACAGAAACGTTTTTCATATTTTAGTAGTAAATGACAGAATGTTGGCATAATCTATATAATGTGCGAGGCTTGAAGTCCAAAGATCAAATAAACACTTTCACAAAAGGTTCAAGGATAAGACAACAGCTTCCGTGGCGTAGCAGTAAGATTTGCTGACTTGTAATCAAAAGTCCCCAGTTTGATTCCAACTGCCTCCTATATTTGCCGTTTTCAGTAGTGAGCTGCTCTTATTGTTAATATTATACAGTACACACATACATTTGATTTCCATCTGTAACAGACAGTGTACATTTATAGGACGTGTAAAAGTTACCGTTTTTTTTCACTTTTATTCTCTCAGTCACAATCACGATACATACTACCGCTACTAGGGATCTGACGCTGGAATAACTGTAGATGTGAGTGGTGTTTTGAGGCAATGGAGCTGGACATTCTCTGATCTGGAGGGATAAAAGCTGACACACAAACGCTGGTGAATCTGCCTTCTTCGTATCTCACCATAACTTGATTTTATTTATTCAATTTTATTGAGTGTTCCTGTTCACGCTGAATTAGTATGAACCTTATGGTCTATGATGTCAAAAAAAACAAAAACAGAGACATAGGTATATATGATATCTGGAATTATACATTTTATGACCTGTATAGTACATTTCAGAAAACATTGTGGCACGGATGCAACATTATTCATATTATTCATATTCATTCGCATAACATCTTGTGCGTGTAATCAGTGACTGTGTGTTTTTTTTTTTTCCAATCTTGCCAGTCTCCATGTTTCTATATGGTGATGTTTCTTTTGTACTCCAGTACATACAGAGGAAAGAATAGTACAGAGAGGTCAGTTCAGCGCTATATGCAATCATCAAATTCTAATGTTAACAGTTCACACACAGGCAAGGACTGTCCTTCCTACATTTACAACAAGCTAAATCTGACACTGACATACTGTATGTAACTTGAATGTGACCTGTGCTGGGAGTTTTATTGAAATTTGCACTACTATGTTTACGCACTGTTAATGCAACCTTTGTTATATTTCTGTGCTGAAAATCAAGTTGGATTACACAAGAGTACCAATGCCAATACTGCTCAATTCTATGAATTTGTTTAAAGAAATGATGTTCTTCAAGTATATTTCTGACAGAGTCTTGCAGGTTGTCACTGGCAATCAAACAGTCCCCTCGACATTCTGAAATTGTCAAGTCAAAATCCCTGTTTTACCTACAAACCATTCAAATTTTGCTCCTATCAATACAGAGCCTACTACATACAGATAGGAAGTATATCAAAGACAATGGTTATGATTTTTTATTTTCTATTTCTTTCCTTACCTTCACAAATTGACAAATTCACAGACGTCCTGCACTGAAGCCCACGTGAAGCACTGAAGCATCCAGCATGCTGCTGGCATTCACGACTATCTCTTTCTTTTTACAAAATTTGGACATGTGTAGTAGATTCAGGAAGGATATCAATTCACACTCATAGAATAGGATCACTTGCAAAATTTTATTTGAACAAGGACAAAAGCAAAAAATCGGATATGAGCCAAAAATTTAAATTGATTCACTTTTAGTTGTAATGTGAAAGTAGCCTTGATGTTTCACATTTACAGGAAAAGCTCCTACACCACTGAGTTTAGAATTTACTGCATCATCAAGCAAGAATGAGCCTTGGAGTAAGATTTTAGTGAATTCTTTTACACAAAGCATGTCACAAAATTATTTTAGGCAAGTTTGATCCCTGTGTGGTATAACTGTATTTTTATAAAGTCCTGTTTTCATTGCTGTGCTCTTAATGTTAGATATTATCTTGATTGTTCTACATAGTAAATCTGTAATCAATCCATAAAAGTGTAATTAATTCAGACAACACAGGAAAGATGTATGGGGGCAGCCGTCCGTATATTTGAAATTGGCTGCCAATATTGTAGCAAAAGATGTGGTTCAAAGTGGCACAGTTCAGTCCATAACAAAGAACAATCAATATATGAAAACATGGCGCTTATATATATGGCAGATGGGAAATTATGTCATCAGGCCGGAACCGGAAGTGGCATCTGCATGACCAGCACCAGAAGTGACGTGACCAGAATCTGAACTGATGTCCTTGGTGCTGGAACCAGAAGTGGCATCTTGATACCGGAACCGGAAGTGACATCATCAGACCCAAGTGGAATTTCCTGTGATCGTTCTGCCAATAGAAAAGAGAAAAAATTACTGCACTCTGCCATCCACTGGTTTGGTGAGGGATTACCATCTTTTGAGCCTTTTAGCTGGTCTCCCATGCACACGTGTGTAACAACAGATTCAATTAATATGACAAAAATAATTACAGCAGTGAAACAAACAATGAATACAAAGGGGGCATCTTGCATCATACTGTAAATCCGTGAAACTTTCTTGTATGTATGAGATAATTTCTCGTATATTCAAGTTATTATGTTATGTGTATGAGATATTATTTGGCATGTACAAGTTAATATCTCATATGTATGACAGTTCAGGGTTAGTCATTTATGCTGTATGAATTATTTTGCAAGGGTTATGGCTCTTTGTTTCATCGTCACATCCTTACTAAATGACTCATTAGGGAGGTGTTCAGATCTGTGCAACTGTTTATAATGATTACACACTCAGTCTGTTAATGCAAAATTTATGCTAAGTTGTGATGTCTGTCGCTGTTTTAATGAAGCATTTTGTAGTGTCATTAACTGAATCATTTGTTTTATTAGCCTGTATCGCACAATGTGAAGGACAGCCCTGGATGGGAAGCAAGCTGATAGTTAAACACACATATGTAGTGTTGTGGGTCCACAGCTCATGTCAAAAAGGCCACTTTTTAAAATAAATAATTGCCACACTTGCGGTTTAGTGAGGGGGCGTGGTGTGTGTATGACCGAGCGGTTCTCGGGGGAATTTGTGATGCGGTGGTCCTCGCTTATGTGCACAGGTGAGAAGTTGTCTGCATCTGTAATTCTTCCCAGGAGCTTCTGATTGCCACAGCTGATCCACGTCCCCGTAATAAATAGAAGCGCGAGGCAGCTAGAGAAAAAAATGAAAGAGAAAGAAGGAAAAGAAAGAAACAGAGGTTGCAGTAGAAGAATACTGGAAGCAGGTAGAGGAAAGCCGATGCAGGAGAGCAGGCGAGAGCGAGCGCAGGCTCGCAGGCAGCCGAGCAGTGAGCCTGGGTGTTTGGCCGGCACCCGAGGAGCAGTCGATTGTGGTCGCTCCCGCTGAGCATTTTGTGAAGAGCTCGAGTGACCGGGAAGGAGGATGGCTCACCGCATAACGCCAGTGAAGGCAGCGGGAGTCGGGACTTGGGACGTGAAAGCCCCAGTGTGCTTGCCCTGGTCGCTGGGGAGCCCAAGTCACAGTTTGGTGGAGCCTACCGGAGCCAGGGATTGGTGAGGTGAACAAACCAACAGGAGAAGGCAGAGAGAATATCAGCTGCAGGGAGGGTGGCTCCCCTGGTGCATAGCCTGGACGGGAGTAAGCAGGGGAGTCACCAGTAGAAGAAAGGCACTGTGCTTTGTGTTTTAAAAGACTGCTTCCAGCCATTGTTTTAACCTCATTGTTTTTAAAAGATTTTTTGTATTGGATTTTAACCTCCACCTTTCACTCGTTTTAATGGATTATTTATTTAATGAAGACGTTTGATATACTGCACTTTATTTAATTTGGACACTTTGTTTTGTTTGCTGTTTTTAATAAAAGCACTTAGCACTTTTTGCACCATGCCCTTGCTTCATTGTTGTGCTTCACCGCCTAGCTCATCGGTGACATTACCAACGGTTCAAGAGCTCCCAGAAGGAAGATGGGAGTATGGAGCAAACTCGCATCGTCACAACATGCACATTCATAAGGGATCAATTTAAAGTGGCCAGTCAAGTTAAGGTGTCTCTTTTGAAAAAGGAGTGAAAACAAAGAAAACCCTCAGAGAGAATGTGCAAATTGTACATGAGTAGACACGTGAGTCAAGATTAAAATCCAGGAATCTGAAGAAATGTGGAAGCAGGGATAACCATACCTAAAAACTCTGCAGACTGGGGTTGCAGCTCTAAATGAGTTCATTATATGTGTGTTGAAAATGATGGGTTAGCACTCTGCCCAGGTTTGGGTCTCACCATTCACTCTGTGCTGCCACCCTATTGCACACACACACGCACTGTATTGGTATAACTTCAGAAAATTAATGAATGTCCTGGATCATTATGTTCCTGATATGTGCAATATATTTTTATGTGGAGTGTATCCCTTCCAGGGTATATTATAAGTATCTGCTTATTAACTTTATTAAGTTATTTATAATCCTGTTTCTTGATAAGTTGTGTGGTTTTCAACTATTCAGTGTTCATCTACCCATTCCTTTCCTGAACCACCATAAATCAAGTTTTTGGCTACAGAAAGCATGAGTACCCTTCGGCCGCATCAAGCAAAATTAAGGAAGGAATCAGCCCTGGACAAGACACCAACCCATCGGATGGCATGAACATCCAAATAATAGCAATTATAATTTTGACCAGTAATAACATTTAATGGTAAGGTTAGAAACAATTAGATTATTTATTAACAGTTACATTAGTTATTTATTTTTCACTATGAATATTGTTCTATACAACCTCTTACATTTATTGAGTTGATAAACCTTAATAGTTTAAGTGATGTAAAGGCTGCTCATCGAAACTGCGGACTGACCAATGTTGCTGTTTTTCACATAGAATTGTATGATAGAGGCTAATAAAAAAAATGATTGGGTTAATGACACTACAAGATGCTTCATTAAAACAACGGCAGACACCATGACTTCTCATAAAGTTTGCATTAACAGACTGAGTGTATAGTAATTACAAACACTCGAATTTATCTGAACCTTCCCTAATGAGTCACTTAGGACGGAAATGACATTGAAATGAAGAGCCCTCTACCTTGAAAAGTTGTACGTATGGCATAATTAACTAACACTGAACCACATTTTCCTCATTTGTTTTAGGTAATTTTATTTCATGCATAGGAGATGTTAACTCGTACATACAAGAATATATCTCCTACATGCAATATAATAACTAAAGTAATAGTAATAATAAATAATAAGTAATTATCAAGTTTCACATATATACGAGGTATAAAGCCCCCATAATTTTTTTCATTGTGCAGTTCAGAGCTTCTGTAAATTAAAGATATAATGCTGTTGGAAAGATACAAACAATAATGAAAATTTCCATATCATTATTTCTTTTAAATCTTGTTATTTGTGACCTGAATTGTGCATGTAAGAGATTACTAATGTTTTTTTGAGCCGCATAGTTCATGGTCATAGGGAATTTAAAGATATTATTTGTTTTGTTTTATATTTTTCTAATTTACATATGCCCTCACTAATAGTCAGATCCATGAAAAAATCATTACAGCAAAATAGATCCCAGGTCGGCTTACTGATATATCTTTAGTTATGCTTTCTGGTCCCGTACTATATGGAGGCCAGCACAGATATTTTTAGGTCACCAGCTTGAATGCAAAATATATTATTACAATAAATTATATTGATTACTGTCATTTTAGTAGAGCAGTAGCTCTGTTTTTTTTCAATTTGCCTAAATAATTCATAAAAAACACCAGTTCAAAAAGAATAGAAAAGTAAAGGGTAATATTTCCTGAAACTGAACCAGTCACTAAATAATTTCTCTTCTGGTTTTGTGTTAATTCTGGAATCAAACATATGAAAATCTTACTGTTAAGCATTTAAATGTCTAGTATTCATTTTCACTGATAGGAGAGTTAACTACTGCTACCATTTCCAGCCATTAGAAATTGCTGAGTCAAGTTTTTGAAAGTCACCTTTTTAATAGTCTCCCTTTGCAGATTCATAAAAATATTGGAACTAAAACCCCTGACTGTAAAATGTAAGATGCAGAATGTGTCCTTAGGAAGTTAAAATAAACTGTAGAGGGTTTCAAGATCAGTTCCTGAAGGGCCACAATGCATGTCAAAACTCTTCCACTCTTAAAAGGCTGTATTTAAGATTTTTATTTGTTATTTTTTTCTAAACCAGCTAGCAGTTAAACGTAAGTTGCAATTAACAAAGGAATCAGTACTAAGATACTTTGGAAGACTCAGGGAGTGTCTGATTTTGGGAGAAGATGTCGTAGGGCAGGGCATAAATGAAGGAAAACTAAATTAACAGTATACTGTGTATTGTTGAGGCTAATTGTGGCGGAGTACAGCCAAATTGTTCATCAAGGCAGTCCTATTTTTTTGAAATTGTGAAGGGTTGTGCAGGAAATCCATTAGTTTTGTTTTCAATTGTTGATTGTCTTCTGAACCCAGTTCAATTAGGAAAATGCCTCCTGGAAACTCTGGTGAGGCTTGTGGAGTTTTTGCTGTATTATTTGAGTACAGAGTGGACAGTATTGGATGTAAAATAATTCTTCCCACCATAATTCTTCCTGTTGAACCCCAGCATGCTATTTTTAGCGATTTAAGTTCCTTTACTGAAATAGGTTTTTCTGAACTCCATTGAATAGTTTCTTAGCTACGGCCTTCCGCTTTTGTCCTTGACCTAGTCCTATCTGGCTTTTTTGAGGATGTCTCTCATGTGCTGATTGATGGTGTTGACTCATCAATGTATGCAGAGGTCTTCCCAGATTGTCTGGTGACTGCAGTGGTTGAACCCCTGCTAATGAGGTGTAATCTGGACTTTTTGCGTTTGACAACTTTTGACGTTTTGCTGGCATTCCTTTTTTGAGTGGAATTCTAGAGGGGGCAGTTTTTCGGCAGTTGGGTGACTGTTTGAATAAACATTTTATTCCTGATGGGTTTCATTTGGGTTTTGGAAAAAGTCATGCTGCAGAGACTGCACAGGTTGAATTATTGGATGACTTGCAGGTTTATATGGACTTGGATACCCTGTCTGTTCTTAGTCTCTTGGACTTTAGCACTGCATTTCACACCATGGACCATATTATTCTTGTAGATCACTGTGGTCAGTTGGTGGGTCACCTGGAAGGTGTCTTGGATTGGTTTTGGCCTTATTTGGCAGGCTTACATTTCTTTATTGGCTGTGATGATTATACTGTAGTTTGGGGATCCATGCTTTTGTTTACAACATGCTACAAGAATCTGTTCTGAGCCTGCTGTTGTTTTCAGTGCATCAGATTCCATCTGGGAATGGGGTGAGCTGCCTCTTCTGTGTAGATGATGTGTAGCTTTGTTTGTCTGTGATTCCTGATGGCCCTCACTCTCTGGTCTCTTTAGTCCAATATCTGGCTTATGTTTTTGATTGGATAACTATGAAGGAAGCTGAGGTCTTGGTCATTGGTGACACTGAGATAGTAAGGATCTTGAAGGTGTACTTGATCTCTTACCATTGAGGTTCAGGGTGGAGGTGGAAAGTTTGGTTATTGTAATGGAGTCTCTGCTTTTCTGTGCTTTCTTTTCTGTTTTTCTGTTTTGGCGTTTTGCATCACCTTCACATGGTTAGGGCTCTGTGCAGCCAATGACACACTCCTGGACTTCTGCCCTCAGACAGAATAAACAGGCTGAGGTCAGTCCTTCAGAAATAACATCATGGTGGGCCCAGGAACAGAACACAAGAAACATATATATATATTTGTTATATATATATACAGTATATATAACTAAATATATGCCTGCCAAATAATACAAAAAGTACACAGCACATGTATTTAAGGTTCATCAGATGCACATACTTTTGCTTCCGTTTGCGGGGATTGAACCTCAAACATCAGTACTTGAGGCAAAGCCTCAGACATTGCGCCACAGTGGCTGGTTTGCCTATTTGACAGGGTGTAGATGGGAGTATTACATGCATAGGTCTGATCACAATCTGATATTTGTGTGGTTACCTACCAGGTAATGTATGGGGTTGGTCGGCCAGCCGGCAGATATCTGCTGTGTCCTCTGGGTTGTGAGAAGCAGATCGTAGACTTATTAAATAGTACCTGCCAAATAATACAAAAAGTACGCAACACATGTTTCACCCTATTGGGGCTCATCAGGTGTACACACTTTTGCTTCCCTTTGCTGGGATTGAACATTAAACATCAGTTCCTGAGGTGACATTGTGCCATGGCGACTGATTTGCGTATTTGGCAGGGTGTAGATTGGAGCACTTCTTAAACTGCAAAAGATATTTTATTTGAAAATGAGACTTTAGATGCATTTTTTTTTTTTAGAAATACAGATATGAAAATACAGAATAAAAATAAGATGTTAGATGTAACTAGGTATGCATTAGGCTTTATGATAGTGCGACTACTACCCAACACTGAAAATTTCACAACACGTTGCCATTATCTTTGAGACAGCCTGTTTCAGGAATTCTGAGACTCAGAAAGTGTAGGCATAGCATTAAATATTTTTTGCATTGCATTATCTTCAGTGGCTGTTTTTGGCCCAAAAAACTTTGTTATATTGAAATTTATATACATTACATATATATATACACAATACATAAATATTACAGTTTTTCTGAATTGCTAAAACACTAAATCCCATTGTAAAAACTAAACTGTCAACTACCAAAACTCTTTCATCAAATCAATCCCACAGATGTCAAAATCTTAAACACTATTCATCTGGTTAGGACACAATTTGCAAATCTGAATCTCCCATTTACCAAAACTCTAAACACATTCTCAAACACAAAACACATTTAGCAGTGTGGTGCACTTGTACCCAGAATGGTGCACACAGGCTACAGAAGTTAAACAAAACTAACACACTGTTTTCATCATTTACACACTACCATTCAAAATTGAAAACATATGTGTCCAATCAGTGAACCCAATTAGTAAACAGTATATAAGCCTAGTGAAATGCAAATGGCATGAGTGGATCCAACAATGGAGCAATACAATAGAAGAGGAAGAGGAGTCCGTGTCAGAGGTGGTGGGCAAGGACTAAGACCAAGAAGAAGATCTGTAATTTCAAATGACATTCGAGCAACTGTCATAGATCATGTTCTGGTGCATGGCATGACTATGAGGGAGGCAGGGCAATGTGTGCAACCAAACCAAAGCAGGTTCTCAGTGGCTACTATAATCCGGACCTTCAGAGAAGAAAAAAAGGTAAAAAGTATACTTGTCTCAATAAGGGGACAATGAAAAATAATTTCTCCATGGTACTGTGTTTGAAAACATTTACTGAAAACATAGATGTGTATATATATATATATAAAGTATACTTATAACTAAATGGTATTTTTTTTAGAATTGAAAGATGGCCACATGAGGGTGGAAGAACACGCATGTGCTCACAACACCAGGAGAAACTTATTGTGGATATGGTCCGTCAAAATAATGCAATTCGACTGCGTGAAATACAGCAGTGGATTATAGAAGACAACATACATTTTGAGGGAATACAGTTTGTGCCCATTGCTTGAACACTATAGACACATGCTTAAACCAAAGTAACATAACTTGAAGTTGTTGTTACTATACCTTAAGCAAAGTGTAACCATACCTTAAACAAAAGTGCTGCTTTGCACTTTAGTTGCAATTCTGCAACACACTTGCTCCTTTTTACAACACACTTGCTCCTGTACACTAGAAACTATTTCATACATAAGACACTTCGTTCAAAAATGAAATCTCAGGGTACCATTGAGAAAACACATTGAATTCAAAATACAAAACACATTGGGTAATTGAAAATACTTAGACACACACCTGAAAATACTTACTTACAAAACGGAACACCAATCAGCCAGCAAAAAAAAGACCTCACTTAAGCCATTTTGAGAACTTTGCAAGCACGGAAGCAGGGAGAGCTAGAGGCAGAGGTAGAGGAAGAGGAAGACAGAGAGAGAGAGGAGGACGTGGTCGAAGAGGCCATGCAAGGACCATTATTTCTGATGACATAAGAGCAACTTTGGTGGACCATGTCATAAACCATGGCCTGACTATGAGGGAAGCTGGGCAGAGAGTCCACCCTAATCTAAGCCATTTCACAGTTTCATCCATAATAAGGACATTCCGACTGGAAAAGAGGTATGTCTTCAACTCTCTTCTCTACTCAGACTGTATCTAGAGTATTTGCAGTACTGTACCATATCACATTGCCATATCACATGTACTGTATTTCAGAGTGGCTAATGCTCCTTTTCGAACAAAAGTGGTAGATTTGTGAAACATACGATGATAACGTGTGGAGATGTTTCAGTACTGTGTATGGTATACACAGTAAAGTACAGTATATACAGTACTGTAAAAAAGAAGCAAACCAATAACAATTTGTGGTTGCATTTTTCTACAGAATGGCTAGAAGACCTACTGGGGGTGGACGCCAACGCCTGTTCACCCAACAGCAGGAACTTGCCATTGTGAACCTAGTCAGAGCAAATAATGCAATCCGTCTCCACCAGCTACAGCAGCAAATACTTGAAGATACACAGGTATTCAACAACATAAATCGAGTAAGCATTACCACTATCAGACGCATCTTGGTAAAGCACAACATGACCATGAAGCAACTGTACAGGGTTCCATTTGAGAGGAACAGTGTCAGGGTCAAAGGACTTCGACATGAATATGTACAGGTAAGTGTTACAGTCCTTTACATTTACAATACAGAATGGCTGCAGTCCAGTAACAGCTGAATATGTACCATTGGATCAGTGCCACATAGATATATTCAGAAAGCTACACAGATACCTGTGTGGTGGGGTGGAGCGGTTCTGTATGTGTAGTAGCGTAGTTGTGTGTTTTGAGTAATGCCATCCACAATATGTATTTTTTATTGCAGAGAATCTTGGACATGGATAGAGCTGCTCAGCTTCATGAATTTATTTACATTGATGAGGCTGGATTCAACCTTAGCAAAAGTAGACGACGGGGACGTAATATACTTGGCCAAAGGGCGATTGTACACGTCCCGGGGCAGCGCGGGGGAAATATCACATTGTGTGCCACCATTAGCCTTCAAGGGCTACTGCACCATCATTCCAAACTGGGTCCTTATAATGCGCAACACATAATCACATTTCTAGATGCACTTCATGATGCAGTTGTACAGGACAGACCAGAGCAGCCCAGGTTTGTTATTGTCTGGGATAATGTCAGTTTCCATCGGGCTGCTATCATCCGGAACTGGTTCACCAACCATGATCAATTTGAAGTTGTGTATTTGCCCCCTTACTTGCCATTTCTCAACCCTATAGAAGAGTTTTTTTCTGCTTGGAGATAGCGTGTATATGACCGGCAACCACATGCCCGCATGCCTCTTCTGCAGGCAATTGAACAGGCCTGTGGAGACATTGAGGTAAGGTCAATCCATGGATGGATTTGGCACACAAGGGGATATTTTCCCCGATGCTTAGCGAGAGAAGACATTGCTTGTGATGTTGATGAGATCCTTTGGCCAGACCCCAACAGACGGCAGTATCCATAAGCCCACTTACGCACAATTATGTTTTTCTGTGTTTACAGTAGTGTATTGTTTTTGCTTTAACTGAATTTACTGTACTATAAAGAACACGACTGTAATGTACAGTATTTAGTATTTCATTTTTGGGTGTTGTGAAAACGTGCCTTCTGTGGAACTGAATAAAAACACTGCAAACAAAAGCCTGCAGTGTTTTATATAAAGTAGACTAGTGTGTTGCTGCTGATTTGAAAGTGTATTCATATGATGCAAGTGGGTACCATTATGTCATTAGAATGACATTTTGACAAAGGATTGTTAGGTTTTGATAGCAGAGTTTCAATTTGACATAGATGTGAATGGTTTATTTCCCAGTGTTGTTTCTTATTTACTTGTGTGTAGAGTTTTGACAAGATAAGCCAATTTTTGCAGAACGTGTTCAAGCAACGGGCAAAAACTGTAAATAGTGTGAGTCTGTCAACAATTGACCGTGTCCTGCAACGCAACAAGATAAGGATGAAACAAGTTTATCGGGTACCATTTGAGTGAAACTGTGAGAGAGTGAAAGAGCAACAATGTCAATATGTGCAAGTAAGTAAACTTTTACAGTAAACTCAGTACGAGAATGTATACAGTGATCCCTCGCTATATCGCGCTTCGCCTTTCGCGGCTTCACTCTATCGCGGATTTTATATGTAAGCATATTTAAATATATATCGCAGATTTTTTGCTGGTTCGTGGATTTCTGAGGACAATGGGTCTTTTAATTTCTGGTACATGCTTCCTCAGTTGGTTTGCCCAGTTGATTTCATACAAGGGATGCTATTGGCAGATGGCTGAGAAGCTACCCAACTTACTTTCTCTCTCTCTCTCTTGCGCTGACTTTCTCTGATCCTGACGTAGGGGGTGTGAGCAGGGGGGCTGTTCGCACACCTAGACGATACGGACGCTCGTCTAAAAATGCTGAAAGATTATCTTCATGTTGCTACCTTCTGTGTGCAGCTGCTTCGTGAAGCGACATGCTGCACGGTGCTTCGCATACTTAAAAGCTCAAAGGGCACGTATTGATTTTTGACTTTGTTTTTCTCTGTCTCTCTCTCTCTCCCTGCTCCTGACGGAGGGGGTGTGAGCTGCCGCCTTCAACAGCTTTGTACCGGCGGTGCTTCGCATACTTAAAAGCCAAACAGCCCTATTGATTTGTTTGCTTTCCTCTCTCTCCTGACGGGCACTCCTTTGAAGAGGAAGATATGTTTGCATTCTTTTAATTGTGAGACAGAACTGTCATCTCTGTCTTGTCATGGAGCACAGTTTAAACTTTTGAAAAAGAGACAAATGTTTGTTTGCAGTGTTTGAATAACGTTCCTGTCTCTCTACAACCTCCTGTGTTTCTGCGCAAATCTGTGACCCAAGCATGACAATATAAAAATAACCATATAAACATATGGTTTCTACTTCGCGGATTTTCTTATTTCGCGGGTGGCTCTGGAACGCAACCCCCGCGATGGAGGAGGGATTACTGTACTGTATTGTCTGGGATGCAGCACATGTATACATCATACTGTGTCATTTACAGAACTAAATGTAGTTTGTTGTCACTGTGTACAGAGAATCTTTGAGCTTGGCTCAATGGTTAGGCCTCATGAATACATCTTCGTGGATGAAGCTGGATTCAATCTAGCAAAAAGGAGAAGAAGAGGTCACAACGTCATAGGTCAATGTGCCATTATTGAACTGCCTGGCCAGTGTGGTGGAAATGTAACTATCTGTGCTGCCATCAGCAGCTATGGGGTTTTCCACAGTTATGTTACTGTTGGGCCATACAACACCGAACTTCTAGTAACATTCCTGGATGGTCTACGGGATGCTTTGCTTGAGCAGAGAGATCGCGAGCAGGCAGAGCATCCCATGTATGTTATCATTTGGGACAATGTGAGCTTTCATCGTGGTCCAAGAATACGTGATTGGTTTCACAATGAGCAGCATTTTATGAATGTGTTTCTTCCACCATACTCTCCCTTTTTGAACCCTATTGAGGAGTTTTTCTCGGCATGGAGATGGAAAGTATATGACCGAAACCCTTACACACAGGAAAATCTACTTCAAGCAATGAATGGAGCATGTGGTGAGATAGGAGTGGAATCTTGCCAGGGCTGGATTCGGCATGCTAAAGGATTCTTTCCTCGTTGCCTTGCAAGGGAGACCATAGCATGTGATGTGGATGAAGTCCTGTGGCCTGACCCAGCACAGAGGCGTGATGCTGAGGCAGAATAAATTATCTGAATATGCTGTAAAAATATATAATTTTTTTTATATATATATAACTTTTTTGCTGCAGTTCATTTTTTGTTAAAATGTGAGAACAAGAATAAATGAATGAATAAATAAATATTATTTTCCCGCTATCCCACAGTGTTTTGTATTTATTTATGTAGTGTGTAATCGTTGCTAAGTTGTGTTTGCACATTGGCTGGTTTTCTGTGGTTTTTGACAGTAGTGCTTGATTTTGAGTAAAGTTAAAATAGTTTTGGGTCAAATGTTTGGTTTTGCAAGACAAGTGAAAGGTTTTGTGAGTGTAGCTTGAATTTTAGAGTTTGTGTTTAGTGTTTTGAGACAAAGAGATGAGATTTTAGGAAATGTGTTTTAGCAATTCAGAAAAACTTTAACTGTTTTATATACAGTATATATATATATATATATATATATATATATATATATATATATATATATATATACTGTATATGTGTATATATATATATATACACACAATACATACATATTACATATTATATATTATATATATTATGTATATAATACTATATATATATATATATATTAAATGTCAAACAAAAAGAAATGATTGTTCAAACACAACAGGAATAGCAAAGAAAAGAAAAACATACTTGAGCCAGGGATCAGATCCTTGCTGAAACACATTATCTTATTGGAGGAAGACCTGCCTATGACTTTGATATGAAATCCGCTATCAAATTGAAGGCAGGCCAAGGCTGACATGCAATTATTGAAAATGAAAATACCCTATCAAGCAATTGCCATGACTTATAGAGCTAAGCCTAAATGCATTAAAGCAAACCCTCCACTTATTTTGTTGGAGAAAAGCCAATCAGTTTTTAAATGGTCACAGTTATCAAGAAGAAAACTGCACCCTGCCTCATGGCAGCCATGCTTACTATAACTGAAATAAGTCTGTGACCTATAACAAGTGATCAGCTCATGCTAGAATAACATGTGAAGACTCTTTTCAAAGCTGATAGGCTGGGAATTTCAGAGGTCTGCCCATCACTTTAATTTCAAAACAGGTGACTGAACTGGAGACAAGTGATTGCAGATCTGCACAGACTCATAATGCATGTGCCCAATGAAAGAACTGCTTTGTCATACAGTTAAAAGTGGGCATCCACTGCAAAGCTACATTTCCATTCTTTTTTCATGGATACATATCTTGAACTTTGAAACACAGACAATATTGGCTATTAAGTAGAAGTCTGAACCCCCATCCATGCCTGGTTGGATTTGACTGTGTGTGAAGACCAATGAGAGTCTTTGTAAAGCATTGAATATGGCATTTGTTTTCTTTAAAAAGTAGCCTTAATATCTTATAGTGGACTAAAAATGAATAAAGTTTGAGGTCAAGAAATGGATTGATACAATTTTTTGTGGCAAAAAAGGAATCAGTAATAAACATTTATAAATGTTTTAAACTCTTTGTCAGTAAAGGCTTAGGAGTGATGACAAGATAAGTGATGAAGTGGCTGTGAATGCAGGTTTCAATATTGTACAAAAAAAAGAGATACCGAATATGTATATGTGCTCTTGTTTTTGGTGGCGGAAGTGTTTTAAGTTGGTGAAGTTTATGCAGGAAAATGAGGAGTGTACCAAATACATGTAGTGATCCTTTAAGGAATTCTAAAACAGTAAATTACCAGCAGTAAAAGAATTGTGTTGCAAACCACTCTGGGCAACATTCAGATATTTGTCAAAAGGAAGAAATCAAGAAAAAATAAGGCAATCAGTTCTCTATTTCAGTAATTTACGGTATTTTTGTGGAAAATTGAATGCTTTATTCAATTTAGGTATGCAAGCACCTTAAGTGTTATAGGCTGTTATTTTCAATGGAATGTAGTTGTAAAGGTGTTTTATTTTAAAAGATTCTAAGCTGAAGGACATTTAATTATAAACTGGAAGACTGCTGCTTAGTTTACTTTTCTAAACACAAATAACCAAGGACTGGGAACAGTTTTAGTGAGCATTGTGATGTCTGATTTTATTTTTACATGAGGAAAAAGTTGCCCTGAATTCTCTATTATAAAGCAACCGAAAACTGTCATGAATTTACCTTTTAGAATTCAGATGGTATGTTCAGCATGGTCTGTCTAATCGTCAATTTCTTTTGCCTCTAGAATGATTTGATGCAGTGTCTCTAACAGTCTTCTTTCATTTGTCTAAATTCAGAAACAGCTTTCCCTTTTTACTCTATGTTTAAACTGACTCAGATTTCTTTGTCACAATATTTACTTTACATAAATTCATACCTTCTCAAACCCACTTAATCCAAGTCAGGGTTGCAGGATGCTGGAGCTGACCCCAGCATGACTGGACACAAGGCATGAAATGGCTCTGGACAGAGCACCAGTTTTCACAGCGACCCATCATGCACAAACCCACTGGATCAAATTTAGAGGTGGCAATTAAATGATCCTATATCCTTATTTTTTGGATGTGGGTGGAAAATCTATGCAGAAAGAGAGAGAACATGCAAACTCTAACAGGTGTGAAATTCAAATCCAGAACACTAGATATGTGCATCAAACCATTTGTGCAGCAGCGCTGACCTTTCTGCAGAAATTAACTTTGAAGGTATACTTTGTTAACAGGAGAATGAACCATTCTTTATTTTATGTAGAATCCTTCACAGAAAAAATCGACCTGGAAATGCTTTGCATTGCAAGCAAGAGAACATATTAAAGTAAGTATGTGAAAAACATAATAGCTCAAAACATGATGGAAAAAAAGGGTTTTCAAGTGTGATCCGATTGTGACTACTGAACACTCTGATCCTGCTTTTCTAACTGATTACAACAGCCATACCATAGCATGAATATGAATATGAATAATGAAAATATAAGTTTTGGAAGCTCAAAGATAACTGATCACAGTAAGTAAAAGTGCTGTAGTTTCATGATTCAGGACACTTCAATTTAAATCTCACGTGGTCACTGTGTCTGTAGATTATGTTCTTCCAGTGTCCCTTGTGATGGATGGCCAGAGACCTTGCCCCACCAGGAGCCCTGGAGAAGCAGAGGACCGGGAGATGGGCAATTGTGACAATGTGGGTTCTGCTCCACGCTCCCATCTTCCTTCTGGGAGCTCTTGAATCCGACACCATCAGTAATGTCACCAATGAGCCAAGCAGAGAGGCACAACAATGAAGCAAGGGGATGGTGCAAAAGTGCCAAGTGCTTTTATTAAAAAATCAACAAAACAAGTGTTCAAATAAATAGTGCAATGCTTCATATCTTTAAGTAAATAATTCATAAAAACAAGTGCAAGGGTGGAGGTTAAAATTCATTAGAAAAAATCCTTTTTAAAAACGATGCAGTTAAAACAATACTGGAAACAGTCTCTTTAAAAACACAAAGCACAGTGCCTTCTTTTACTGGTGACTCCCCTACTTCTCCCATCCAGGCTATGCACCAGGGGAGTCACCCTACATGGTCTGGTGGCCTCCTGATCCCTGGCTTTGTTTAGCCCCTAAAAGACCGAGACTTCGCTTTCCCCCAACAGCCAGGACATTCATGCTGGGGATTCTATTCCAAATCTCCGACTCCTGCTGCCTTCTCTGCAGCGAACCAACCTTCTCCTGGTCACTCCTACTCCCAACAAGCGCTCAGCAGGAGAGACCACTACCGTCGGCGCTCAGGTGCTGGCCAAACACCCCACTCAGGCTCGCCTCTCCCAGCTGCTTGTTATCAGTGCGAGCCTGCGCTCGCTCGTTCTCCTCCTCTCCTGCACCAGCTTTCTCCCTAGGGGTCTCTTTCTTCAGCCTTAACCTCCCATTAGTTTTCTTTCTTCCTTTTTTTTTTCATCTGCCCCTGCTAGCCACCTCACACTTCTATATATTACGGGGACGTGGATCAGCTGTGTCAATCAGCAGCTCCCAGGAACAATTACGGATGTGGATGACTCCTCACCTGTGCACTTAAGTGAGAACTGCCCGCATCACAAATTCCCCGGGAACCGCTCGGCCACACACACACCACACTCCCTCGCTAAGCTGCGAGTGCGGCGATTATTTATTTTAAAAAGTGGCCTTTTGACATGAGCTGTGGACCCACTACACCACAGCAATTCCTTCCCCAGGATGCAAGAGGGCAGCCATCCTGGATTGTGTGGGAGCCACAGAACTGGAAGGCTCAACCCTGTGGGGATCCATGGCCACCACCATGGGACGCCCAAAGGACTAAGGAGCCTTGGACCGCAGCACTTCCGCCACACCAGGAAATGCTGCCGAACCAGGAAGCAGGTGAGTGCTTCCGGGTGCCCATGCAGCACTTCCGCCACACCAGAAAGTGCTGCAGGGAGATCATCAGGGAGCACATGGAGCATATCTGGGAGCATTATAAAAGGGAACGCCTCACTCCATTCAAGGAGCCGGAGTCGGGTGGAAGAGGATGGAGCTGCAAGGAGTGGAGTTGAGTGGAGTGGAGTGGAGTGGAGTGGAGTGGAGTGGAGTGGAGTGGAGTGGAGTGGAGTGGAGATGAGTGGAGTGGAGTATAGGTGGCAGAAGAAGGAAAGTAATGGACTGAGTAATTAGTCTGAGTTTATGGTACTGGATTGTGTACTGTGTGTGCAGGAAAGAGAAATAAACCGTGTGTGTTGTGAACATCTGGTGTCGTGTCTGTCTGTGTCCAGGCTGTCTTTTACATGGCAACCCAGATGGGAGACTCTGCCTGTTACAAGGCAGGGACCCAATACAAATAATTTGTAGAGTAGCCTGGCACAGCAGCTACACATACCGCAGAGCGCAACTCAGCCAATAGTGGCCGAAGGCCCGCTGAAGCACCGCTTTCCCAATAGGAAGAAGATCGGCAAGGCGCAACCCGAAGGCAGCAGGCAATTTGAATAAGCCCGTCGCCAGGAAGAGGATCAGCATGCCTGAAGAAGCGGCCAGGCCATGGAAGCTGCCTCCAGAAGATAGAATCCAGGAGGTGGGTAACGGACCCAAGGGAAGTTTGACCTAGGAATGTTGTAGCGCTGTTCCGTGTACCTACCTCGCAGGGGGAGACCGTCTGGAGGCGTTTGGCTGGCCGAATGGTGCCGATGCCGGGGATGACGACAGGACGAAGTCCGAGGAAGATGAGGACCCGCTGTCCGGAGAAGAACTGCAGTTGGCGGATAAACGGCAGAAGCCATATCCTGTGGGTAGTGGCACGATGGAGCAGGTAGTGCTGGAGGGTCAGGATGCACTCCGTGAGGCAGGTAAGGGGGTGGAGAGTGTGTGCTGGAGCCCTACAGTTATAGTAGGACAGGCAGGGATGGTGAATTTCCACCCCACTCCAGTGATGCACCCAACAACGCATGCGCAAGACAGGTGCATGTGTAATGACTCCCGGCCAGAGGACTGAAGGGCAGAAGTCTGTCCCCCATGCTGGCCAAATTACATTTATTTATATTGCAGGATTTACAAGAAATCTATGAGTTTTCTCCATGTCCTTCTCCACACTCTTCCACATCTTAATGATTTGCAAAATATATTGAATGATAACTCTAAATTGACTCAGAGATTTTGCAATTATACCTCGTAATGGACTGCCATTTCATGCAGAGGTGCTTCTTGCTTTGTCTCCGATAGTCTGTAACCCCCTAATAGTAGGGTTTAAAAGGTAGACAGATGGATGAATTTATTATTACTGCCATTTTTGATGTATGATTTTGTTCATAAGACAAAAGTGGTGATGAGAACGAAATTGTGAAAGCTGGATACAATCCAAAAAGAAAAAGAAATATTTCCAAAAGCACAATATCATGTAATCGGGTAGGTAGCAGTTAAAGGGTAAACTGTTTCCTGTTCCAGTTTCATATGTTATGTTAACTGTGAAGCTTAAAAAAGGTTATCTACTGAATGAATGTAGCCCATTGCTATACAACAACCCACACATTGTAATTAACATACATGGTCCAAAACCCAACTGAATTTAATTTGCACTTATTCTTCACACTGTAAGCAGATAGGAATGTCAGCGAAAGAGCAGCCAGACTGAGACAACTGGTCTCAGCTTTCAGAAAGTTTTACCAAAGAGCACAATGCACACATTTAATTACATGTACTTGCCCTAATTTATAATTCATTATATCATTATTGTATGCTAGAACTGATTTCATTCTATTTGCTATAGCATTCTTAAAAGTAATGGAATGCCAACATGACAAAGACAAACCAATATCTCTGTTTCTATAAACTGAATACATTTACTCATAAAAATATTTGGAAAAAAATAACCATGAGGGGAAAAGGCTAGTGATGCATGCTTTGTGCTAAAAGAATCAGTTATTCTCTGTTTCCTTCTACTACCCAGAAGTCTGGCTTACAAATCCTTTTTCTTGATTCTAATGGCCTTCTTACACTCTATATGTTGTAATGAGTAGGGGTCCTTGTGAGACAAACCCAAACTCAGAACAGCACCAGGAAAGCCCAGATAACATGAAATGACTTATAAAAAAACAAATACAGTAAATAAACTTGGGTGGGTGTAAAGGAAGAAGTAACAAAATACACAGTTATAACAAATAACAGAACCCTGTACCACTATGGTCCATTCTAATAAAAGTGAAGATCCCTGAGCGACCTGTTGGGTGGCTGTTTCACCTTCCATCGACAAAAATGAAACAGTATTCCTTGTCTCACCTCCCTCACATCTCTCTATCACACACATACATCTCACTCCTCTACTGACTCCAATCTCCTAGATTACTATATCAGAAGGCACTTTACGTCTGGACATGCTGTTACATATAGATAACCTGTCACAAGTACTTTAAGCTTACTGGGGGACCACCCATAGTCCTGGCTGTGTAGAACTCCCCTTAATGGCGTGAGATTTTTCCCTCACCATAGGGTTGGACTGAGAAAAACCAGAATGGGAGGCTGCAACACAATAAAATAAAATATTAAAGCTCACTGAGGCATTCCTTGTGTGATTATGGGCTATACAAGAAATAAGATGTTGTTGTTGTAATACCATTAACAGGATTATTATTAAGACAAGGCTCAAAGATTTATCTAAATAGGAATCGAGGGAAGAAGAGTGCTCAGAAATTAAGGGAAAATTCGTAACTAAGAATCAGTCCCATCTTTTGCAAGAGCCTAAATTAGAAACCGAAATTCAAAGTCCTTTTAGAAAATTTGTACATTTAAATTTTATTGTCTTTTTTATTTTGTATGTGACAAGGGACATCATATTCCTACTCCACAGGAACATACATATCTGCGGCTTTATGGGAACAAATATATTAGGGTGCTATTTTATGCACAAATTGGACTTTTAAAATGTTCATAACTCTGTATATTCAACTCACACATCTTGGCTCTGAAATAAAGTCTTTACTTCATCTCTTTTTCTCTTTCTAAACATGGCAGAAAAATGGCTAGACAATCACAGCATGTACAACATGAAATGAATATTAACCTGGTAATCTTTGAGGCAGCATTAAAATGAAGACAATATCCATCCATCCATTTTCCAACCCGCTGAATCCGAACACAGGGTCACGGGGGTCTGCTGGAGCCAATCCCAGCTAATACAGGGCACAAGGCAGGAACCAATCCCAGGCAGGGTGCCAACCCACCGCAGGACTGAAGACAATATTGCATCATCAATACTGATTTCAAAAGTATTTTTTTCCAGCAAGTAACCATTCAAATTCAATTGAGGCCTGCATGTAACAAGAGTAGAGGTCAAAGTCACTAGTCAGTATTGACTCTGGATTATTTTCCGCTGGGCAGTTGATGACAAACTACATTCTCATTTTTAATGTTTAAAAATAATTGATCTTCAGTAAGTATATATCATCAAGAGTTCTTTTTATCGGTCATGAGAAAAAAAAATAAAAGTCAAATGTGCAAGCAGATCTCATAGGGCCATGCCAGTGGAAAACATAAATAATTTATTTCCATTGCAGTACAAATTTTAGAATGAAGAATAAAAAATGTCATGTGAAAAGATAATGTACACAAATATCTAAAAGCATTTAAAGGAGGACTCATAGCTTACAGCACAATGGAAGAAATGTGATCTTATTTTCAGAGAAGTTCCAATTTTTTGCCATTTTAAATAATTATCCACAGGATGAGACAAAAAAATAACACAGGAGTTGATGCAATTGTTCTTTAAAAGTAAGATCTGAAGATGAAAGAAGTGTCCATTAAGGTGTGAGATACCTTTGTTGAGAGTTATTATAGAGGAAGGGATGCAGCCATTCAGCATAAATTAGGTTGTGCCATTTAGGAAGTCGAAAATGCAGTTGTAAAATGTGACAGTTAGTCGGAAATCTTAGAACTTGGTGATCAGGCTTAATGTCACAACACTGTTAAACACTGAACTGTAGAGTCTAAACTGAACTCTGGCATATTGTTTTTATAATACAAGTGTGTCAGCACAGTATAAAGTGCAAGGGATGTGGCACACTCTATGACAATATGCAAACTTGAAGTGGCCTAAAGTATCTGGAATATTCTATTTAATGTGTCTCAGCATCAGTCTGTCAAAGGGGCCGAGTATGACCAGATCAGTCCATAGTCATTAAGAGAGTCTATTTTTTTTTCTTTGGTACAAGCATAGTCATCTTTTTGAAATAAGTGGAAACCAGTGGTTCGTTCAATGTATTCATATTTTGCATTATTACTTTTTTTTTGTCACACCTGTCTATTACTGCTGTAAATTAAATTTACAAGCAGCATCAAACTACAGGGAAATGATATACCATTTAGAAACATATAATCTGAATCCCTTCCTAGAAGTGCTTGTCATGGATTAAGAATTCCTTAACTTTACAGAGGTAGTCTGAAAGAAGGTGAGCATGAAATAAGTGGCAAGTACTTTGTGACATGCCAGTATGTGCAATTTCTCTCCGTGTGCATAAACACGCTGACAGATAGAAATGCATACTATGTGATCTATCTGTGTGATGTATTGACTTGAACATGTACCTGACTTTAGGAAATATTATTTTAGTTATTACATGTATTTGTTAAGTACATTTTTGAAATATTAGTCAATAAGACATCATTGGGAGAATTTTGAAGGAACCTTTTTGGATGAAATTAGACGACAGACTCCAGTTTGGACTAAGAAGAAAGGGTTGAAGGGTTGAAGCAACTGAGCACAGGGTGAATTGCAAGAGGGGAAGAGAGGGTGGCTCCACATGTTCTGAGCACAGACACAGTCCTCAAGGTGAGGAGGAAATTGTACATCCTCCAATATTTAGGATTGAATTACGCAATAAGGGTGGGTGCATGTGCAATCCATGAAGCAGACCCATCAATTTTTTATATGCCTCCACGTCCAAAGAGCATAAGATACAAAGAGGCCGACAATAGGAGAAAGAAACAGAAATGAAGGTGAGCAATAGGGGAAGATATATTTGTTAATAAGGGAAACCAAGAAGGAGAATACCAACGATGGCAGACCTAGGTCCACACTAGCCTTAGAGTAAAGGCAAAGTGATACAGTTCAAAATCTGAGAGGGAAACACCTCCATCTGACCTGTCACAGAGTGGAGTGTTTAATAGATGGCTCCTTTGGAATCACCAGAAACAAAGACACCAGAGACTAAACAGTACTTTGGAGGGGGAAAAAGATGGAGTATTGAGCTTACAAAGTTAATTCTAGGAAGCAAATTCATTTAATAATTGGGACTAGAATGAGAAAGGGAGATGGGACACCTCTGACACCTTTCAGAAAATGCTGAAAGTTGTCAGCCACAAGTTCTTGTACCATGGTATAGATGTCAGATCCTAGGTGTCATAATAATTCTATCAGAGGAGTGAATGAGGGAAATGTACTGAGATGAAGAGTGGGTAAAGAACTGACTTAAACCAGTTAATCTTGTAGCCAAATGGGGTTTCATAGACATGAGGAATATCACAGGGGTACTACCTAGGTAGGGCAAAACATCATCAGCATACAGTGAAAGGGTATATCTTTAATCAATTTGGGAATTAATATATCTCAGTTGTGGAGAACTACAGCCAGAGGTTACAGCAGAGCCCTTTATAGCACGGGACATCTGGAGCACTTCTGGGTGCTGCCACTAGTCTGTGAGCCAGATTCGGGAGGAGGTGGATGAAGAAAGTAATATATATTGGTGCTTGTGTGTTGTGCTGCTGTGGGGAATGAGAAAAAAGCGCTTCCCCACTATAATAAACGTGTCCTGTGATGCTAAACTTATGCTTGGTGTCTGCCTGTGTGAACTGCCCCCATCAGGCCACTATATATACAGTAAGTATATATATATAAGTATAACATTTTTTTGGATTGATCCGAAGACTGGTTTCACCCAGCATTCGTATTACCGCTCGGACGTGCTGTAGATGTTCCTTCCAGGTGCTGGAATAGATGTCGAAGTCATCCAGGTAGGCAGCACTATACGTGTTATTGGGGCGGAGCACTTTGTCCACCAGACGCTAGAAAGTAGTAGGAGCCCCATGTAAACCGAATGGAAGAACACGATACTGCCAGTGCCCACTAGGGGTGCTAAACGCGGTCTTAACCTTTGCGGAGTTCGTTAAAGGAACCTGCCAGTACCCCTTGGTCATGTCAAGTGTGGTCAGATATTCTGCCTGTCCAAGCCTCTCAAGGAGGTCGTCCACTCGAGGCATAGGATAAGCATCAAATTGTGAGACCTGATTAAGTCGACGGAAGTCATTGCAAAACCTCCAACTTCCGTTGTGCTTACTAACCAAGACAATTGGACTGGACCAGTGACTATAACTTCCCTCTATGACTTCTAAGTCCAGCATGCGCTTGATTTCAAGTTCCACTTCAGCCTTCTTTGCCTCGGGAAGACGATAGCGGTGCTCTCGGACTATAACCCTAGGTTCGGTCACAATGTCATGGGCAATCAGAGAGGTCCTTCCGGGTTTTTCGTCTACCACCTCCGGGATGGACGAGATAACTGCTTCGAGCTCTCACTTCTGTCGGGTTTTCAAGTTAGAGCCGAAGTTAAGTGTGTTGGTCTGAGCAAAGAATGAGTGGGGCTGGCCGGAGGAGGAATCAGAGTCCCTTTCCTTCCACAGTTTCAGCAGATTCACGTGATATATCTGCTCGCTTGGCCGATGATTGGGCTGTTTCACCAAATAGTCGATGAGCCCTTTCCTCTCCTTAACTTCATATGGTTCCTGCCAATGGGCAAGTAGTTTAGAATGGGAGGTGGGAACCAACACCATGACCCGATCCCCTGGTTGGAAGTCCTGAAGCATCGTGTCACAGTCATAATAGCGGGCCTGTGCTGCTTGCGACTCTTCCACGTGACTTTTTAATATGGGTAGAATTTTCTCAAATCTATCGCGTAACTGCGTGATATACTCCAAAATATTAGTCGAGGGAAGAGCCTCTCCTTCCCAACCTTCTTTTAAAATGTCCAATATGCCCTGGGGTTGTCGTTCATATAACAAAGGGTGAGAACCCCGTCGAGGCTTGTGGGACTTCCCTGTAGGCAAAGTGTACGAGGGGGAGAAGTTGATCCCAATTCCTTCCATCCCCGCTGACCACCTCGCAAAGCATCTGTTTGAGAGTCTGATTAAACCTCTCCACTAGACCGCCGGTTTGAGGATGATACACCGCAGTCTTTAAGTGCTTTATTTTAAGTAACTTAGCCGTTTCCCCGAATGTCTCCGAGGTAAATGGCATCCCTTGGTCCATAAGGACTTCTTTAGGAATGCCAACTCGTGCAAAGACCCCTACCAGTTCCCGTGCAATGGCTTTAGAATTAGCTGAGCGCAATGGAACAGCTTCTGGATACCAGGTCGCATAATCCACGAGGACTAATATATACTTATGTCCTCAGGTCGAGGGTTCCAGGGGTCCCACTATATTGACCCCTATTGTTTCGAATGGGACATCAATCAAGGGAAGGGGAACAAGAGAAGCACGGTCCCTCCTAGGAATTTGCCGCAGCTGATACTCAGGACAAGAGATAGAAGCAGAAGCAGCGAACCTCCTTGTTAATTCCCGGCCAATAGAATCAGAGCTTGATACGCTCTAATGTTTTCTCGGTGCCCAGGTGGCCTCCTAGGAGGTGGGAGTGCGCTAACTCACAAACCTGCTGCCAGAAAGTTCGTGGGATTAGCAACAGCTTCCACACCCCCACCTTGTGCTCACTGACCCGATATAATAAATCATTTTCAATAACAAAGTGGGGTCCCTGTGGTATGGGCTGATGGGTGCCTTGGCTGTTAACTAGTGTAACTGTATTCTTTGCAAATTTAAAGGAATCATAATTCCATTGTTCCCTTTTAAACGAGGCTGGTGTTTGTCTAAATTAGAAGCTTAAATATGACAGAGGTCTGGTCTGACCTCAAGGGGCGGGGAGTTATCCCACTCTGTCGAGACGCGGACAGATGACGCAACGGTCTGCAATGGCCCAGGAAGCTCCCCATCCTCCTCTTGGCCTCCCATATCTCTCTCTGCCGGCTGAGTACATGTTGTGGAGACAACCTGCGATGGAGTATTCCTGTCTGTTACTAGGCCCAAGTTAGGTTTAGGAGGGGTCAGTACTTCACCGCTTTTACTATCAGACCAGTCCCACCAGAGAATCACAGCGAAAGGTGGATTTGGGAGGACTGCTACGGTGATTCTTTTAACTAATCCTCCCTGGCTGATGAAACATCGGGTGGATTTATAGACTCGGATATCCCTGTGCACACAGGTTATACTGGTCTTTATTTTTATTTACGGCGATCAACAATGGAAATGTTACTGCCGGAATCAAAAAGAGCTTCCACTTTAAATCCGTTCACAACTACCTCTCCCGTATGAGCCATTGACAAGGGGTTGGAAAGCGCACACAATCTACCCCCCTCTCTCCACTTACATTGCGCTTTGCTCCCAAGGGAGGGCCGTGCCCGTGGAATCAGGGACTCCGGTGCAAACTCCGGTTTATGCCGAGGGGGCAGATTAGGAGGGATGTAATCTCTATACCGTCTGCTAAAGACCGTTCTGCTCTCCCAAATTGCAGGCCGTCCTAAAAAAAGACTGGCTGGGTGAAATGGTCTGGATTATCTATTTATTAATAGAAAACAGGCTACCTTTTTTACAATTTGGAAGGTGGTGCACTCAGTGGGCTTTAACCAACCCGCCACTGTTTCCCACAGAGCATCATCCTGCTCTTGGGTAGACCACTCAGGATCTAGCCTCCATGCCTGTAATATCTTCACCTGCTGGTCTAGGGAATTCCCACTTTGCTCTGGGGCCTTGGCCCCTGTGGGGAGGACAGCTCTATCCTCTGAGACAGCATAATAAGTCCCCGTCGCTTCCCCCATAGAGACCAGCCCACATCTGTGTGTTCCATCGACACTCTCCCTATTTCATTTATGTGGCCCGGAATTAGACAAAGGGAGCGGAGTCTACAAAATCTGAAATCCGAGACAAAACCCCCACCTGGAAGCTGTACTCTCCCACCTGGTCATGATTCAGGTCCAGTCCCATTTTCTTCCTGGCTTTTATCATCCTGTCGACTACACCACTGTCACAAGAACGACCATAAGACATTGAGAAGGTTTAGGGCAGCCACCCGTATAATTTTTCCTGCAAAACTGATTCAATTGTACAGACATGTTCACAACAACTGAGTTCAAAACAGAACTGCCTTAGTATAAACAAGATGACGGCTTTAAAGGCCAATAAGGGAAGTGATGTCATCAGGGCCGGAACCGGAAGTGACGTCATTGGCTGCCCCAGAGCCGGGTGGGATTTGCCTAGAATGGCATTTAAGAGATCGAGAGGGACAATTAGTGCACTTCGCCACCCCCTGGTCCGGCGTGGAATTACATGTACTCAAGCCCTTTAGTTGTCTCCTAAACATGTGTGTGTGACAATACATATATATATATATATATATATATATACTGTATATATATATATATATATATATATATATATATATATATATATATATATATACACACACACATTTTTTGAGCTTCCGTAAATTTTTATTTCACCTTGGGGACAAATAAAGTGTCAATTATATAATCTAGCATCTTTTCATGTTAATATGTAGATTACAGTTTTGTTCTCGCATAGTTAAAATGATTCATGCCGTATTTTTATTTTGATACACCTCCATTTTGGTATTACATAAGAGCTGCTATTTTGGAAAAGTTTTCTTTGTAGTTGCTAGTCTGATTGCTTACATGTGACAACCAGAAGTGTGTGACATGTGACGTCAAAGCTGTAACAGTATATAGGTGAAAGTTGTGCACTTACGAGTTGTCCAAAATTGTGGATGCTGTGTTTGTGAGTTTGTGTTTGCAAGAAATTTTAGGACTAAGATTTTTACTATGAACAAATTCTACAATTAGGAGTCCCAAACATAGCATAATTGGCCAGAAAGGCAGGGCCACAGACTAAACAGCCTTCTCAAGGAGGCCCACCCCAAATGCTGCTAACCTCCAAACTTCTCACTGCAGGCCTCCAACAAAGTGAGTTGGCAAAATAACAAGAAAAGCCCAATAAAATAGCAAAAGCCCCACCAGAAGAAGGATAACCATACATTTTCCACTTACATGAGCAGTGCAAACAAAGAAAATAAAGCTTTTATTAGAAAGAATAGGTAAATACAAGAAAATGCTGAAAAGAGCAAAACAGTCAAAAAGGAGTTGCCGAAGGGCAATCATAAGCAACAAATCCAAATCCGCAATTCATAAATGAAAACCAGGGTCAAATGCAAAACGAAATGAGAAAATCAGAAATACATAGTAATGAAAAATTCTTTCAAACAAAGTTTTACTCATTTTAGCTTAAATAGCCAGAGTAAGGGTTCAGAAGGAGTGATGTCATGGTGGCCCCACCTCTTGAGGCTGAACCCTCAACCCACAAGGAATGGAAGCACACTTAAAAGGACAATATACAATACATACAGTATACAATATATTTGAACCTGGTCCAAGGTTACTTTTATGTAGAGCGTATTGTTATATTTTGCATAAGCTACAGAGTGAGATTCATGACTCCAGAGATTAGCGACTGTTGAGCCTTTTCTACAAGCATACAAATGAGGATTTAATTGTGCTTTGTAAACATGATGATAAATCTGAACGGATCACACTGCATTACATTATATGCCATATAACTAAGATCTGAGGAAACAAAATGAAGTACCACAAAATAGCCACCAATTTTTTTGATAGTGGATGCAGAGTCACTCTCATTGAGAAGATAATGGAGATGATTGATATGGATGTTAAGAAACAATTGAGGACAGCATATTTGAGTGAGTAAAAGTAATTTGTAACTAATTGTTTCTCGTCAGTAAACGTTTATACACGTCCACAATGTGATGAAGCAATTTGGCTTTTTATACTTTGATTCCAATGCGGATTTGTTGTTTGCAGAAATTCTAAAAACAACTTTAAATGACTTTTAATTACCAAATGCCACTTCCAGTTGTGTAGTAGGGAGTCCTATAGCAACTTCAATGTAGGAATACACCTCCCCCTCTAACGCCCCCTCTAAACTCCCGCTGCAATTGTTTCTGCAGCCTACACTAGCATGTGTGGGTGTCTGGGAGTTTTTGCAAGCTGCTTCAGCTTTTATGTATCCCCAACAGAGATTTGACTAACTTTGTGATGGATGAAACATCTATGTGTGTTCCATTAAAACACATTAAACTAAATATACTGTATTAGAACATATGGTATCCGAATCAGCATGCAAGTAAAAAAATAAGTCCTTGAGGAAACTGAATTTAAGAAACATAATTGATAATCAAATTCTGGTGTAATGCTTTTAGAGATTCCAACAAAACTAATGCAATCTGTGAAGGCTTTGGTTTTGAAATATACTTTAATATAATGTTAGTATTAAAATGTTGGCCTATAGATTCAGCAATGGATTCAATTGATTATGAAAATTCTCTATTCTTGGTGTGATTTATTTAAAGTATATTCATAATAACTAATTACTGAAATTTCTGCTATTGCTACTCTGATTGTAAAGAATAAAACGTTCCAACATTTACCCTAGGTATGTTCATAGTTTAAAATTATTAACTCTTAAGCTGTGCAATTCAGATTTCATCAGTTATATTGTGCCATTTGTGTTATTAACAAATTTCTCGTTATTGAAAGAAATTTGATCAATGCTACAACTTACAGTGATTGTGAATTAGCATTGGTACATCTATGCTTTGTAATGACTGTTATGGGATGGCATCAGGTTAGTGGTGCATTCTCACAGTTACAGTACACTTGGTTTAAATACCATTCTGGTTTTCCTCCTCCGTGGCTGTGACATGCAAGTTAGGTAAAATGGCAACTTTAAATAGTCATTGTACAACTAAGTTTGTGCTCTGCAATAGTCGGGTACCCCATTTAGGATTGGTATGAAGAGAAATTTTTAAACATTTTATTGTTTTAGTGTACCACGGAAGAGCCACTGTGTTTACAGTGATAGTGACTTGGAACTTGTCCTATGCTGAACTTATGATTATTCTTTCCTTATATGTGACAGACAAGACACCCTTTTGGGAGGTGTGAGAGTTTTGATACAACATAACAACAACTCATGTCACAATACGTATATAACATATAACACATAGCACAAAACACCCTCAAATCGAGTGACTTCCTCCAATATACTATAGCATCTTTAATTTTTGGTTCTGAATTTGCATAGCTGCTTCTTCCAACACAACAAATTACATGTCATTGTTTCCTCCCTGACACCATTTTGCCAAGACCCCAAAATCTTTTAATGACAGCTTTCTCTCAATTCTGCAGAACTGATATACAACTCACATTGACCACTCTGTGAAATGTGCTCTCCTGAGATCTATCAATGAAGCTCCATCACTGGCCACATTCATAACTTACCTTTCTTGGAATTTAATCAGCCTTATTCTCCAACCAATTCTTCTGTACCTGCTGCACTGATCCATATTATGTTATATTGTTAATAGCAAAATACCCGCGCTTCGCAGTGCAGAAGTAGTGTGTTAAAGAGGTTATGAAAAAGAAAAGGAAACATTTTAAAAATAACGTAACATGATTGTCAATGTAATTGTGTTGTCATTGTTATGAGTGTTGCTGTCTTTTATATATATAATATACACACACACACACACACATAAACATATATGTACATATACATATATATACATATCTACATATACACATATCTACATATATATATACATATACACATCCACATATATATACATATATATATATACATATTAACATATATATACACACATACATAAACACACACATATACATATACACATACATACATACACACATACATACACACACATATATATATATATATATACATAGACACATATATATACATAAATATTTACATATCTACATAAATACACATCTACATATATATACACATATATATACATATCTACATATATATATATATATATATATATATATATATCTAGACATACATAGATAGATTGACACATATATATATACATATCTATATATATATATATATATGTAATTGTGTTGTCATTGTTATGAGTGTTGCTGTCATATATATATATAGCAAAATACCCGCGCTTCGCAGCGGCGAAGTAGTGTGTTAAACAGGTTATGTAAACATATATATATATATATATATACATATACATATATACATATATATACATATCTACATATACACATACCTACATATAGCAAAATACCCGCGCTTCGCAGCGGAGAAGTAGTGTGTTAAAGAGGTTATGTAACCATATATATACATAAACATATATACATATATATTGTCACGCACGTGCGCTTGGGGAGCCGCAGAACGACTCAGGGAGTAGCGGAAAACCCGGAAGCCATAAGGGATTGGCGGGCAACTAACCTTTCTCTCCTTATTTCCCCTAGAAAGAAGGAAACGCCGACACCCTGAGCAAGCTCTCGTTCATCCTTCCCCTCCTATCTGATGACATCATGATTACTGGATCCACCTGCTACTCATTACCCACACTCCCTCTGCTTATTCCGGCCCTCCCTATAAAGGTTCCCCCATCACACCGGCATGTGTTCAGTGATAGTTGAATGTACTTTCTGGACTGTTGTAACTATTTTTTGCATACTGTACAGTATACGGGGCCGGAAAACCCCAAACCTTTCTGTGCTGTATTCTCTTTATTTTACAGTGGCGTAGTCGGCAGGATTGAAGACACAAAGTCCGATGATGAGCGAAGGACAGGACCTGAATGCCGTACTGACAACTCTGGCTACCCAACTCCAGAAGCTCCAGGTAGAGCATGCCGCGACGCAGCGGAAGCTGGAGGAAACCACGGCCCGGCTAGACTCCCCTGACGTGGTAAGACCGGAGCCGGCACGGCCTCCGCCTCCGACAACGGCACAATAGGTGGAGGCGGAGGCCGTGCCTGCTCCGGTTCATCCTTCCCCTCCTATCTGATGACATCATGATTACTGGATCCACCTGCTACTCATTACCCACACTCCCTCTGCTTATTCTGGCCCTCCCTATAAAGGTTCCCCCATCACACCGGCATGTGTTCAGTGATAGTTGAATGTACTTTCTGGACTGTTGTAACTATTTTTTGCATACTGTACAGTATACGGGGCCGGAAAACCCCAAACCTTTCTGTGCTGTATTCTCTTTATTTTACAGTGGCGTAGTCGGCAGGATTGAAGACACAAAGTCCGATGATGAGCGAAGGACAGGACCTGAATGCCGTACTGACAACTCTGGCTACCCAACTCCAGAAGCTCCAGGTAGAGCATGCCGCGACGCAGCGGAAGCTGGAGGAAACCACGGCCCGGCTAGACTCCCCTGACGTGGTAAGACCGGAGCCGGCACGGCCTCCGCCTCCACCTATTGTGCCGTTGTCGGAGGCGGACGATATTGAGTCGTATTTGGGCATATTCGAGAGGACTGCCTCTCGAAACCAGTGGCCACGAGCGGAGTGGGCGGCCATCTTGGCGCCGTATCTGAAGGGAGCCGCGCAGCGGGCTTATTATGACCTCCCCGAGGAGGAGGCCGCGAGCTATGACAATTTAAAAACGGAAATCCTTAGCCGCTACGGCGTTACGCGGGACCAGCAGGCGAGGGAGTGGCGGCTGTGGCGCTTTGATCCGGAAGCCCCAGCCCGAGCGCAAGCATTCGAGTTTTGGGGCAAGATGGGCCGATGGCTACGGCCAGAAGGCCCCCATGCACGGAAAGTCGTGGAGCAGGTGGCCTGTGAAGGCCTCATAAATGCCATGCCAGAATATCTCGCCCAGCAGGTCCGGCGGCACCCATACAAGGATATGAAGGGCCTCCTGGAGGTCTTGGAGTGGCAGCTCGCGGTTCACCGATCCGGGGGATCAGAACGGCCGGCTCGCGGAGCCCGACAGGGACGCGCTAGCCACCCCGAGCCCTCCCGTCGCGCGGCGGAAGCACCAGCGAAGCCCCGAGACAGGCCAGCCCAGCCGCGCTGTTTCAAGTGTGGTGAGCTCGGCCACATCCTACCAGCCTGTCCGCTACACGTAGAGGCCATGGATTGCACCGTATCGCTAACGGAAAGGTATGGTGCTTTGTCAAATCCCTTGGCTGTTCCAAATGTGGGAGTGGTGTTGGTGAATGGGCACTCGGTGATGGCATTATTCGACTCCGGGAGTAACATATCCATTGTTGCTCGCCGTTTTGTTTTACCGCGACAGTGGACAAGTCAGCGTAAAAGAGTCACGTGTGTGCATGGAGAGACCAGGGCATATAGGGCTGCCAATTGCTTTATTGCATGGAAGGGAGACGTGATACAACTCTCGGTCGCTGTTCTTCCTGAGCCTCCCTTCCCAGTGATATTAGGGCATGACTGGTCAAACATAAAAAGCGGTAATACAAAAACCACTCCTTACCTTAACCTGAGTCCAGCCGTGAATAAACAGGAGACACTCGCTGCGGCTCCCACGCCGTGCCATGCGGCAAGCAATGATGACGTAAGTCGCCGGGGGGAAGATTCCCAGGCGCCGGACCCTGTCCCGGAACCACCTGGTGAGGGCCCGAGCCAGGGCGTCGACCCCTACACGGCGACGGACGATCCCTTAGGCCGTGTGGAATGCCAATACAGGGCTACCCCGGCCTCCTTTAAACGTGAACAGTGGAATGATGATTCCCTGAAGTTTGCTAGGAATGTTGTTGTTGCAGTAAATGGCCATATGTCAAACGATCCCAGACCTGCAGAGCCCTACTTTGTACTTGAGAACGATCTGTTGTACCGAGTCGCGTCTCACGAAGGCGAGATACGGAAGTTGTTGTTAGTCCCGCGGACCTACCGGCGGGAGGTCTGCGAGCTAGCGCATGCCCATCTCCTAGGCGCTCATCTCGGGGCCGAGAAAACATTGGAGAGGATAAAGCTCCGGTTCTATTGGCCCGGTATTAACGAGGAGGTCCGGCGTTTCTGCCAGTCCTGTCCAGACTGTCAGATTCGCCAGATCCCCAGGAGGGCTCGAGCTCCTCTCGTGCCAATCCCGCTAGTCGATATTCCCTTCGAACGACTCGGAATCGACATTGTGGGGCCCCTAGAGCCTTCGTACCGAGGCCACAAGTATATAATGGTCACGGTAGACTACGCGACTCGATACCCGGAGGCGGTTCCGTTGCGCTCCGCTAACACCAAAACCATCGCACGGGAACTTGTAAACCTTTTTTCAAGAGTGGGAATACCCAAAGAAGTCCTCACAGACCAGGGTACTCCCTTTACATCGGATACGTTCAGGGAGGTGGCCAAGTTACTCCGTATAAAGCATCTGAAGACGTCTGTCTATCACCCGCAAACGGACGGGCTGGTCGAGCGATTTAACCAGACGCTCAAACAGATGCTGCGCAAAGTAGTCAGCACGGACGGTAGGAATTGGGATCAGCTACTGCCCCTCGTGCTTTTTGCATACCGGGAGGTACCCCAAGCTTCCACTGGCTTTTCCCCTTTTGAATTATTATATGGGCGCCAGCCCCGGGGGCTTTTGGATATAGTCAAAGAAGGGTGGGAGGAGGAGGCCCTCCCCTCTACCAATGTCGTAGAGTATATCGCGCAACTGCGGGATAGACTGTCACACATCAGGCCCCTCCTCAAAGACCACCTGATGCGTGCTCAAGCAGCGCAGGCGCGGTGTTACAATAAAAACACCGCCCTCAGGGAATTCCAACCTGGGGACCGAGTGATGGTGTTGGTGCCCTCCTCTCACTCCAAATTACTGGCCCATTGGCTGGGGCCCTACGAGGTTATTGAGAGAAAGGGGCTGGTCGACTATTTGGTCCGACAGCCGAATCGCCGTCCACGCGAAAGGGTGTACCATGTGAACTTGCTAAAGCTGTGGAGAGTTCGGGAGGAAGCCCCGATCTCCGGTGCATCCCTCTCCCTTTTCTCAAACAAAATACAGCTCAACCTCGGTCCAGACTTGTCACCTTCCCAATGGCAGGAACTGGAACACACCATCCTAGCCGTCCCCGACGTGGTGAGCGAGACACCTGGCCGCACCTCGCTGATTGAGCATGACATCAGCACAGACCCCGGGGTGGTAGTCAGGGAAAGAGCCTACCGCCTCCCGGAGGCAAAACGCGCCGAGGTTGAACTTGAGATCCAACGGATGTTGGACTTGGATGTTATCGAGGAAAGTCACAGCCCGTGGTCCAGTCCTATCGTCCTCGTTTCTAAGCCGGACGGCTCGTGGAGATTCTGTAATGACTTCCGACGTCTGAATCAGGTCTCCAAGTTCGATGCCTACCCTATGCCCAGGATAGATGACCTCATTGAACGGCTAGGGGGGGCTCGCTATTTGATTACTCTTGACATGACCAAAGGGTACTGGCAAATTCCCTTAACGGAATCCGCAAAGGAAAAAACTGCTTTTAGTACCCCTAGTGGGCATTGGCACTATAAGGTCCTCCCATTTGGGCTGCACGGGGCACCAGCGACCTTCCAACGTCTGGTAGATAGAGTGCTATGGCCCCACCGGTCCTTTTGTGCCGCCTACTTGGATGATGTGGTCATCCATTCCGGCACCTGGGAGGAACATATTGTGCAGGTGTATGCTGTCCTGGCCACCCTGGCAAAAGCCGGCCTCCGTATAAACCCCCGTAAATGTTTTTTCGGGTTAAAAGAGGCCAAATATTTGGGCTACCTGGTCGGGCGGGGGCAGGTGAAACCGCAATGCTCTAAGATTAAAGACATCCTGGAATGGCCCCGTCCGAGTACCAAGAGACAGGTGCAGGCTTTCTTGGGGTTGGCAGGGTACTACCGCCGGTTTGTGCCTCGCTTCTCCGAATGGGCAGCACCCTTGACAAACCTGACAAGGAAAGGCGCTCCGTTGTGCGTGGTTTGGGATCCTACTGCGGAACAGGCATTCGGTGACCTAAAGGCGGCCCTAACCTCGGCACCGATATTGAAAATCACCTGACTTTTCTCTCCCGTTTATTCTCCAGACCGACGCTTCAGACACAGGCCTAGGGGCAGTGCTGAGCCAAAGCATCGACGGTGTCGAACACCCCGTCTTTTACCTGAGCCAGAAACTGCTGGATCGGGAGACCAGGTATGCGGCAGTGGAGAGGGAAGCCTTGGCCATCAAGTGGGCAGTGACACACCTGAGGTACTACCTGCTGGGCCGGGAGTTCACCCTGGTGACGGATCATGCTGCCCTACAGTGGATGGCGTTGCACAGGGAATCGAACCCTCGGGTCACCAGGTTGTTTTTGGACCTTCAGCCGTACAAGTTTACTGTCACTTATCGCCGGGGTAACCTTCAGGCCAATGCCGACGCCCTCTCCCGGGTTCACGACCTCTCGGTCCGGTACGCCCGCCCCGACGGGGCTGGGCTGAGGGGGGGGCCATGTCACGCATGTGCGCTTGGGGAGCCGCAGAACGACTCAGGGAGTAGCGGAAAACCCGGAAGCCATAAGGGATTGGCGGGCAACTAACCTTTCTCTCCTTATTTCCCCTAGAAAGAAGGAAACACCGACACCCTGAGCAAGCTCCCATTCATCCTTCCCCTCCTATCTGATGACATCATAATTACTGGATCCACCTGCTACTCATTACCCACACTCCCTCTGCTTATTCCGGCCCTCCCTATAAAGGTTCCCCCATCACACCGGCATGTGTTCAGTGATAGTTGAATGTACTTTCTGGACTGTTGTAACTATTTTTTTGCATACTGTACAGTATATGGGGCCGGAAAACCCCAAACTTTTCTGTGCTGTATTCTCTTTATTTTACAATATACATATCTACATATACACATATCTACATATACACATATATACATATACACATCCACATATACATATATATATACATATACAAATTGACATATCTACATATATATATATATATATATATAGATATAAATATAGACATACATATATACATACATACATTCACATATATATATATATATATATATATATATATATATATATATATACTGTATATATACATATCTACTTATTGGCTCCTGTATTTAGGATATAGCGGGTTGGATAATGGATGGATGGACATCTGTATGCATAGCCCTATTTGCCCGTTTTCATTTTTTTTCTTTCTTCAGTAATATTTCAGTAAACCCGGAGCTTGTCAGTTCAAATCCTGGTACTGACACCACTGTGTGACCCTGAGGAAGTCACTTCACCTGCCTGTGCTGCAAAAAACAAAAGTAATGTAACAAATTGTACCTCAGATGTTGCAAGTTGCTGGAATAAAGGCATAAGTAAAACAGATAAATATGTATTATACACATAGGAACTATTCATTTATTTTCAGTTAAGTCATCTGCAGCAAACTTTTATAAATGAGGGTTTCTCAACTGTTTCTTCTTCATTGACGTTTTCTCTTGGAGAGGTTTTTTAATTTAATTGAAAATTAAAGCAGCAGCTGCCAAAATATGTAGCTTTCTTATTAATTTTTCAACATTGTGTAAAATAAATTTATAAAGTAACATAAAAGGTTTAAATACTGGTTATCCTTTTACACTAAAATATTACTAAAGAGATACAAAAAAAGTAAAATGGATATGTTCTTTTTCTTTAAGGAGATTAAATATTACTGAAGAAAGAAAAAAAAAATAAAACAGCTTAATGGGGCTATGCATACGAACTTAAAAGGTTTAAATAAAACAGAAATATATATTTTATTTTTACTTGCTTAACTTGTGTAGGGTGTATCCTGTAGCAAAGCCCTAACTTTTTCGTGAAAGCCCGTTTCAGTCAATAAGTCTTAAAAAAAGGTGTAAAGATATTGACAATAAGCTAAGCAAACCCAGGAAGACATGGAATCGTTTAAATCAAGTATCATTACATCTTCCTTTCTTAAAGAGAAGTAAGGCAGTACTTATAAGCTTACATATTTATATATAGAAATACATACATATATATATATATATCTAAATCCGAAGCCGTGCAAGCACACTCTTGAGAATGCAACGTATAGTTGTACAGAAGAAAAGCAATCTTGCCTCAAATGAATGGCAACCTTTTGTAGGTCTATGAAATTAATTTAAACTTTAGGTTTACACGGTGCTTTCTTTCCGAAGTACCTGCACTCATGAATATGTCTGTATGTGTCAATCCACGCGCTTCGCACCGGCGAAGTACCGCTTTTAAATTTTTATTAAGAAGAAAAGAAAACCTTTTTAAATTGAGGGAAAATATACTAATAACAGTTTGTTAAGGATCTGTTTTTTTGTGAAGCTGCCTTCACTTCGACCTGACTTGCTGGCCAACTATAAGCGTTACCTGGTAGGTAACCACCCATACAATCCGATTGTGAATCAGACTACAACTGCCGTGAATGTAATTACCCCGATCTACATGTTGTCAAATAAACGAACCACACGCCGTGGCGCGGAATGTAATTACCCCGATCTACATGTTGTCAAATAAACAAACCACACGCCGTGGTGCAATTTTAGGGGCTTTGCCTGTAGCACTGACGTCCGAGGTTCAATTCCCGTAAGGGAGTGAAGTGAGTGGCTGGCTACCTACCAGGTAACGCTTATGGTTGGCCAGCAAGTGAGGTAACATCAGCCACGGTGCCTTCAGTTGTGAGAAGCAGATCATAGAATGGTTGAAAATAGTTTACTGTCAAATAATGGAAAGAGTATGCGACACTTCTTTCCCCCTTATTCTTGGCTCATCAGGCGTACACACTCACTGCACTTGCTTACGGTAATCGAACCTCGGACGTCAGCGCTAGAGGGGCTTAGCAGCGGTGAAGTATTGCTTTTAAATTTTAATTAAGAAGAAAAGAAAACCTCAGAGGTTCGATTCCCGTAAGGGAGTGAAGTGAGTGGCTGGTTACCTACCAGGTAACGCTTATGGTTGGCCAGCAAGTGAAGTAACATCAGCCACGGTGCCTTCAGTTGTGAGAAGCAGATCATAGAATGATTGAAAATAGTTTACTGTCAAATAATGCAAAGAGTACGCGACACGTCTTTCCCCCTTATTCTTGGCTCATCAGGCATACACACTCACTGCACTCACTTACGGTAATCGAACCTCGGACGTCAGCGCTAGAGGGGCTTCGCAGCGGTGAAGTATTGCTTTTAAATTTTAATTAAGAAGAAAAAAAAAACCTTTTTAAATTAAGTCTTAAAAAGAGGTGTAAAGATATTGACAATAAGCTACGCAAACGCACCAAGAAATGCAATCGTTTAAATCAAGGCGCGAGTCGAAAAACACCATCCCATAATATTAGTTAACGATTAACACATTTCTGTATGTATTGTAAGCATACAATACAACTGATAATATGTTGCGCTTATTTATCTGGTGTACCGACATTTTTGCGCGTTTAACATCTGAAATCTAACGTGGTTTGTGCCCTTCAGAATGAAAACAGTTTCCATTTACCTTTTTAGTAAAAGGCGAGCTTTTAAGCCTGAGAAATCACCCCGTAAATGCACACATTTAATTGCACATGTGTTAATATGTATGCTTACACAGTATTAAAAGACACTCAAAAATTAACGTCATTTACCTTTGTTCCCGCGTTTGACTCGTGCTGTAAATCTCTTCCTTGTTTTTAGTTCACGTGATTACGTAGGAGGTGTGATGACGCGATACGTGACTCCGCCTCCTCCATTAGAGTATATGGACAAAAAACATGTTCCAGTTATGACCATTACGCGTAGAATTTCGAAATGAAACCTGCCTAACTTTTATAAGTAAGCTGTAAGGAATGAGCCTGCCAAATTTCAGCCTTCCACCTACACGGGAAGTTCGAGAATTAGTGATGAGTCAGTCAGTCAGTCAGTCAGTCAGTCAGTGAGGGCTTTGCCTTTTATTAATATGTATAGATTAATGTGGTATCTCACCGTCCATATACTAATAGTTTGTGTGAACTGAAGTCTCAAAGTCTGTTTCCTTGTAATTTATTGCACATGTATGTACATATGTTGCAAAAATTAACACAATATATGTACATTTTGATTTTATGTTTGTTTTTTTATTCAGAATAATCTGTTTTTGATAATTCAATTTATTTTGCCATAGTTTATTTTCATTCCCCTTGCATTTTGTCCTTTATCTGCATGACACAATAGGATGCAACATTAAACCACAATCATCATATCAGTTACATCACAGGATGTGACAGTATATATACAGAAGCAATTACTTTGCACATTATACCACAGTGGATAAACATATTGAATCTCAAATCTAGCGACAGTTAACTTGATTCACAGGTTTTGTTTTTGGTTTATTGTACTTTTTTCTGCCTTTGACTTCTCATTTTTGTTTCACATTTGTGTTTTGGTTGCTTGATCGCTTAGTATTTGTTGTCTCTCACCTGATTTTCACTTTACTACGATTCTTGCCTCACTTTATTTTCTCCTTGTTATCTGCCTTTCTCACAACAATCCTCAGTCACCTTGTGTTTCATAACAGTTTCTAAATGGTTTTTGTAAGATGAAATTTTTATTAAATATATATATGTATATATTTCCGGTCCCAAGACCATCCTCTTCCTGCTTTAGAACTATATATCTGGCATGTTTCCTAATCTGTTCAGTTCTGTTGTGGACTCTTGTCTGATAAAGAACTTTGCATCAGTCTTTTTCTTACAATCAGCAGCCAGTTCTCAGTTATACGGGAGGCTGCCCAAAGCCTCTTTATTATGTCAAGGCTTGATTATTACCACTATATATAGTGGAATCTTTGATGCCTGTGCTTTTTTCCCCTTCAGCACCATTTCACAGTATAAGCAAAAGTGGTACACTCATGCCACATTGGACTGAAACATTTCAGGAAGGGGATGTGCCACTAGTCCTTTTGGGTGATTCTGTGTATACTTTCCTCCCTTGGCTTATGAAGACATTCTTAGAAGTTGGGGGAATTACACCTGAACAGGTACATTTTAAATCATCAACACAATCAGGTATGGATAACAGTAGAGAGGACATTTAGGTACCTCAAAGGAAGATGGAGGTGTCTCCATTAATATTTGGTGGACACATTACATCGTTCAGTGGCGTAATCTCAGCATGTTGAATATTTTGTACTAAATAAAGGTACTGTGCTTTGAGTAAATAACAATAATAAATAATACTAATAATAAATAAATAAATAATAATAATAATAAATACAGTAAAACCTTGATAACGTCATTCAATTAACCATCAATCTGTTAACCATCAGGGCCAAAAAAAAACATTGCACACCCCATTGCCTACCTATTACTGTACTACTACTGCCGTACTCTTCCTCGTACTACCGCATAGTTTTCTTCACTAGCACCACGTGTCATGCCGCATTTTGAAATCACAGTGTCAGTTATGCACCTTCAGTTTTAATAGCATTTCATGGCTTTTCTCCTTTGTTATAATTAATTCACTATACATTGTAATGGCTGATAAACGTATGTGTGGGGTTGAAATTGTCACAAAAAAATGAAATTATTAAACATTTATGAAATGGTGAAAGTGCTTTAAGTATTGCTTCAAATTACGGAATAGGAAGAACAACAGTGAACAGTATAAAGCATGATGCCAATAAAATTGAAAAACATTTTGAAAATGATAACCACTCACAGTAATGTTATTCTGTATTAATGTTAATTTTCTTCTGTTATTGTTCTTTTCTTTTTAAATTCTAGTAATATATTGTGATGTGCAGACAGCTGGTGATGGGCTGTGCGGAAGCAGAAAAGGTGTAATAAATGCTGAAAATGATGGGACTGGGTGAAGGGTCTATGTTCTGTAAGGGGCAGACATGCCTCATAGGAGACAAGCGACAGAAGTTAGGAGAAAAAGGAAGGTCCGGCGGAAGGAAGGTTTGAGTAGAGAGTCAGGAGACAATAAGCAGGAGTGTTTACGGTGTAAAATATAAAGAATGAAATTAGCAGGAGATAAACTGATTGGTAGGGAAAGCTTTCATTTATTGTTTTGGAGGTGTGCTCCGCATATAAGACAGGGCACCGTTTGTTACAGAACGAAGACTCCCAAGTAAAACGTACAAAACTCCAGTACCTCTGAGTTGTATTTACTTATTATGTTGGTCGCCACAATATTATACAAATTAATTAATTTTGTAAATACTATGTTATATTTTGTTAATTTTTTTTTGTAAATAAATATGACTAATTGCTAAACTAATCTACGGTATATCATTTTTAAAGTAATTGTTCTGTTATCCGTCTTTTCTCTTATCTGTCACAGCCTCTGTATCGACCTCTGATGGATAATCAAGGTTTTACTGTAATAATAAATGTACTGTGCATTGAAGGAGAAACTAATGTAAATTAAGTGTATATGGTTGAGTGAGGGAGATGAGCATTAAATTGTGCTCCACAGAGGGCCCATGATGCTTCATATTCATTTTTGGTAGATTTAGCATTCACAGTGTGACAAAAAGTAGAAACTCGTATTTTTGTCTTCATTAAAAATTGTATGATGACAACAATTTCTATTATCCATACTTATCAATACTACTGCTATTACTGAAATGATTTTTAATGTGTTAGCTTTTTCTCTGCCTAACTACAATTATGCACTTAGGCATTTCCATATAGATTATTGCTTCATTTTAACGTTATATTGGTTTAAAATGTGTAGAACATTTGCTTACAGATTAGAACAAGGGAAGTCAGACTGTTAAGTGTTCATTGCTTAGGAAATAAATCATTTGAAATGAAAGTTAAATGTTTGTCTTTGCAAAAATAGTTCTTTTTCTAGAGCAGTCACCTTTTTTATCCTGTTCATAATATTTAACAAATGAATGTTTAGCAATAGAATATAAAAGTGAAAAGTTTTTGTCTGCAGTTAACATGAAATGTCTTTGCTGTATTACCACTTTAACCATATTACATATTACAAAGTAATTTACATAGTTTTATCTTGTAAATGATGACCATTACCAAATATTTAATAGGAACAGGCTGCACTACAAATTGTAGGCTGGCATGCCATTATCCACAGATCACAGAAACACTGGTTAGTATTCTCATCATGTATTACAGAGGAAATGGAGTACAGCGTTGCCATGAGAGCCGTCAGATGATTTAGGAATTACTTCACCTCCTGTGACATCCTCCTCTGCCTGCTGCAGAGGGATGTGTTGCACATGTCTGGGGGTGACTGATGTATCTGCTGTGGCATGGGTGATGATATGAGCTATTGTGTGGTGAATAAGCTGCTCAACCATAGCAGTAAGAATCCAGAATGGAGATGCTGAATGGTGTGTTGGACCAGGATAACAGCACAGAGAATTTTACCCATTAGCTACAAACATATCTGATTATTTTCCTGTTACTAGGCTTGTATAGCTTGTGATCTCCTTTCTCTCACCACCTTTTTTGCATTCAGAAAACTTCCAAAGGCACCATGCTCCTATCTTTGATGATTGTGTTCGGCTTCATTCATTTCTACCAGCTGCCTCCTCTGCTGAGCCATGTAATCCTGTAAGCTCCTCTTATCAAGATAAGCTTTGGCCTTTCGCTTTTTGTCTTGAGCCCCTGGAAAGGCCAGACATGCTTTGCCTTCTTCTCTCTTCCTATCATATCTCCTGCTTACTTTGTCTTGGGAAGCATCACTGACCTCGGTGTCATAGGATGTATGAGGTACATGATCTGTGAGGCTTTTGTCTGCTTCCATAGATCTAATTGTCATATGTCTCTTTTAGTAGAAAAGATAACAAAAATTTTGCAGAACTTTACCTAGTCCGCGACGTTATTAGATATGTACTGTTTGAATGCTTATAGAAAAAATGGTTCAGTAGTTCTTAAAATTACAGTATGTAGTAGGTAATGGCTAAATTGTTTACCATTAATTTCTACTTAACATCTAAATTAATTAGTGGTCCTGAATCATAAAATGCAAAGTAAATTTGAAAACTAAAATGCATGAAATAGACATCAAAAATGAGTGCACTCACATTTTGATGTTAAATTTATGTTTTACCTTTCATGACCACTGTATATAATGGCGTATACATATATTTTCTAAGGTCTGGTCATTGAGATCATCAACTAATGAATATACCCATTAAGCCATGTACCTTCAAAAAAATGCTTGGAGGTGTTCTGCCCTGTTACCCACATTTGGTGGGCTCAAAAATATCTGCCAATGACTGTGTTACCTTCCCAACCAAGCATCCAGTGGAAAATGTACATGATTCCCATCAGGCTGCATTTTTCTCTTTCACTGGTGTCCTTTTTCAGGGTTACCAGTACAAGTATAGGGTTGGTGTATACCAAAACAAGGCAGAGCTTTTTTAATTAGTGTTCTGTGTACTGCTCTGTGATAGGCCATAGCCCCAGACAGCAAGAAACAAAGTTATAACTAACTAGAGTGGTTTCATTTGTTTTATAGGTCAGTTATTAAAAGAGAACACCTACCTATAGGGAAGGTGAAAAGTCTTTGAGAGCAAATGGCTGTTGTGGTGGTATTGAGGCATGGCATGGATGGAAATGTTGTTGGCCATTTTGATGTGGGTGAGAAGGCCTGTCATTCACATTAGTACACGAGCGCTGGTACACCAACATCCTGACCTTACATCATGCCATACCAGGGAAGGATGTTTGTGTGACTGAATGAGTTGCGCCAGAGTAACCGGCTGAAAATGGAAGCATGTTAGCTGGGCGTGCAGAGTAGCCATAAGTCCTAGAAAGGGAGAAAAAAAAGATGAAAGCAACTTCAGGAAGCTGCCCGAAGCTGAAGGCGTGTACATGTGCATGTGTGTGTGTGTGTGTGTGTGTGTGTGTGAGAATGCGTGTGCTTGTGTGTGTGTGCTTCTGAGCGTGTGCGAATGAGATGCCGAAATATAGAGAGGCTTCTGCTTAGATCGAGGGGATGGGGTGGAAGGTCACAAATGGCATTGCTGACATGTTGGTGTTGGGCTGGTGTTAATGATTGGCTCAGCATATAAATACCAAGCAGGGGTTATCTTTTGACTGTCTGGCATAGGAGAAAGAAGGTAGCTGAGCAATTCTGATATTGAGATCCTTATATATACAGTGTTATTTACTTTTTTTCACTCATTTTCTTGTATTTTGCACCTTTTTTCCACTTTGATTTTGATAATTTTCTTCTGTTCTCTTGATTTTTGTCCTGGGAGAAGGAGGTAGAAGAAGAGTTGTCTAATCGTGTGTTTTTGTTATTTCTTTATCAACTTTGATTTTTGAGCTATATAATTATTGTACAGATTCACCTTTACTTATTTTTATTTATTGTTGTATATACTGTATATTCCATCAGTATCATTGCAGAGGGCTGCAATTATTTTAAAGTGCATGACACTAGAATTTTATTTTGTTTTGCTGGCATTATAATAAAAACTTGCTTTCTTTTGAATATCTTTTGGGTTCTGTGCCTCCAACTTATACCACTGATCCATTCGGTTTCATTACAGATGCCCTGAGTCTGAGTGTGTACAGAGGTGTCAGTGCACAGGGTATCACATGCTCCTTCAGGGTGATCAGCAAACATGTAGTGCATATTAATCCCTAAGGGTGCTCACCTTTCCCACAGTAGCATAGCAACACAAATAGTTTCATATTTTCCTCTCTCTCTTAAGCCCTGTCTCTGTCTTCTGCTACCCCTTTCTCCCTGACAACGCCTTTGCTCCACAAACCATTACATTTTCACTTGTTATTCCTCACTGAACTGATCTCCTCTTTATATTTTCATATTTCCATCCATTTTTGAACAAACTGTTACCAGTCCAGGTTACAAGGTCTACGCCGTGCATAGAATTCACACTATAACATGACGTAAGCACAAAAGCTGAAATGTGCTTAAGCACAGAAAAATCCAGATGCAGGAATCTGTGGGTTCGCCAACTTCCATGTTCATCCGCTACATAAATCCCGCTCAGCGTGGAAATAAACGCACATGCACGCGCTTGCTGTCCCACCCTCCCAGGGACAAATCTGGAATATTTTACCTATAGAAATTCGCCAGGCTAATACTGTGGAACATTTTAAAATACTGCTAAAAGCCCAATATTTTAATATGGCATTTTCGTAGCAAGCTTTCAGTTGTATTCCCAACTGACTCTATGGGTACAGAATTATCATACTCTTCAGGGATCCGCAATCTGTACTAATCCCCACTATTCTCTTTTGTCTTTTCCGGTTGTTCTGTGGTGGTGATCAGCATCATCACCATCTGATTAAGGCACCTGCAGCCGCCTGAGATGACGGAATGAAGACGGGTGTCTCATCTGTCTACGAGACCAACTTCATCAGAATCATATTGTGTGAATTGTGTGATTTAGGAATTTATATAATGATTAGTTCCCAAATTTTGATGTTATTTTAAATTTGGCAAAATAGTAGGAATTTTCTACTTTTAACATTTTGTTTAGCACAGAATCCTGTGTTCAATCCCAGATCATGTGCTGTGTATTCTTTGGATGTTTTTCCCATGTTCCAGTTTACTCTCACATCTTGCAGACATTATAGTTAGTTAAATATGAGCTCTATAAGAAAGTTTGTCCATTAGTGAACCCTGCAGTGGAAGTTCCTATCTTGCACACATTGCCGTTGAAGTAAGTGCAAGCTTACCAGAGAACATTGTATATGGTAAATGGAAAGTAGATGAATGGATTTTGTAAAGGGTTGTCTTCATGGATTGTTTTTCTTACTTAACCACTTTTGTCATTTTACAGTACACTCATTGTCATTGTGTATGCTGTTACTCTAATTGACATTACTGAATTTCAATTTAGTTTATTTATACTTAGAGCATTAAAAACAATTTATACTTTGTAAAAAGATAGATGCAAAGATAATATGTTGGGATCCATTGCGAATTCCCTGTTTAATGATTTTACGAATGTCATAACCAAAACAAGAGCAAGGATCCATCTCTTTCAGTTGCTGACTTCCAGTCTGATCGTTTCTTAAATAATGGATGGGGCAGAAGGGGCAGGGTTCAGAGGCTGAGGGGTAAATGCTGTCTCAGGGTCTGCTGGCCACCCTACACTTGGGGGTTAAAAAGGGAAAAGGAAGTTAACGATTGTGCCACCCAACTCTCTATTCCTGCATATTCTACCTGTGTGGATCCTGCAAAAGTTTCTCTGGGTGCATGTCTGACAAGATATAATATAGCAACAACAGTTATATAACATTGATAAACCTTATTTTACTACATTTGTAGTTAATAAATACTACAATGTCTTTGTCGTTGTTATAAAAAATAAGTCCCAGTGCACAAAAAAGAAAGATACGACTAGTTGACAGCAGTAGAGAGCAAAACAAAACAGAGTTTCTAGAGAAAATAAACAAAATGAGGTGGCAGCCATCCATCTTCTGGTCATTCAGCAATTTCTTACTGAAATCCAGCATACTGAAATTACTGTCAATAAGTATGCTATTAGTCTAATTGACAATGCTAAGTGTTCCTGCTATATAAACGGGAATAAAAGAAGGTGGTTTTGTGTGAGTACCTAATGGTTCCTAAGGGTCCTAATCAATCTCATGCCTCATTTCAAGGGCAGGAAAAGTAGCCTGGTCAAGTAAAAATGGCAACAAGTGCTTCTAACAAATGTTAACGGGAGAGAAGTTAAATTTAAAACAGCAGTAGTTCATGGTATTTACAGAAATTTTATTCTTTTAGAAAAATAACTAATCGGTGTTATGGCAAAAGGAACAACCTAATTAGCAGCGGTAATAAGGGAGTGCCAGGCAGTGTTACACAGTGGTTAAGGCTTTGGACTTGAGGTTGTTGGTTCAAACCCCACTGCTGACAGTGTGTGACCCTGAGCAAATCACTTGACCTGCCTCTGCTCCAAATGGAAACCCAAAAAGAAATGTAACCAATTGTATCATAAATGGAAGTCATTTTGGATAAAGGTGTCAGCCAAATAAGTAAATACGCTGTTGTATGAAAATGTGCTATATAAATAAATGATGTTGTTTTTGTATGTTTTATTATTTTTGCTCCTTTCTTTACATTTTTGTTCTAAATGTTACAGTCTTTATTGTTACCATATGGTTATGGTTAAAGTGCATTTGCATTGACACTTGATTACACAGCAGACATTTTAACAAATGCATATATTGCATATTTCACTTATCTAAACTTTGTTTCAAAGGAAAGATAAATATTCTGTGAGAAAACATTCTTCAATGAGTAAATTAACATTCCATTGTTTGACCTTCTAAAAATTCCTTTATTGACACAACTTACTCTACTTTTCACACTGCTGGACATATGTCTAAGAACTTGTTTAGTGTTTCCTGTTTTATTATTAATAAAACTCTACAAAAATGATCAGTGCCATATTATTTTATTTTTAAGAGGAAAAGACTATTATAAGGACAAACTGTTGAGCTAGCAAAAAGAAAACTAAAGCAAAACACAAGAAAAATGAGAAATCCAAACCAGAAATGAACATTTTATGAATTGCTGAAAGGCAGCAAACTATGAATGAAAATATAAATAAAAAGCCAACACAGCATTAAGCATTGTGTTTAAATCCTGACATCTTTATGGTCATGACAAAGACTCTCGGCCCATTTTTATTTTGGAGTTTTGGTCCGAGTCTTTCTTTACTTGGTGCCCACATGATTCACATGCTTTTGTTATTTTACATTTCCGCTCCTGGCTTACCTTGGTTTTGAATGGACTTAATGCTCCAAAGCTCCTATGCACACTGTTGGAAATCTACTTTCCATCCCAGCCTTTTATGTTAAATAACATTCTATTCTGCTAAGAGTTTCAATTGAGATGAAAACGTGTACTTTCTGTAAGATGGAAAAATAGTGGAACTCCATGGTACATCTGAATATATGGTTACTATTGTAACTAAGTAATCAACCTTTTTTTATAAAAGTCATTTTACATAGTTTGTACTTTAAGTTAGTGACTAATACAGTTATTTGTATTAGAAAATAATCAATATATAATCATTAAAGACTTGCAAAACAAAATGTATGTATTTTGGATATTTTCATAGTTAAGTGTCTTGCTTATGAATTCTAAAATCATTCTATTTCTATAAAACAAAGAAAAGGTGGCTCTTAGTCTGCTGAATGATTCAAAAAAGTTATATTACTGAATATTTAGTCTAAAATATCAACTTTTAACATTACTTCATTAAAAAGTCTACTAGGACTTAGTTAAAATACATGATTTAAAATCTTGGGGCCTCATGTATAAACGGTGTGTACGTACAAAAATGTTGCGTATGCCTGTTTACATGCTCACATCGCCATGTATAAAAACTAAACTTGATGTAAAGCCACATACATTTTCACGCCAACTCAATCCATTGCATACGCAAGTTTTCGGCTTGGTTTTGCAAACTGGTGGCACCCAGCGTCAAAGCAGTCCTACTGTTCCTGTTTGGTTTCCCTTTATTTTAAAGATTCACATCCCTGATGTAGCTTTATCAAATACACTGAAATTAACCGCATATTGTTTATTAGTTTAAGGCATCTGATTGTAATCAACCTGTAACAATATAATGGTCCATGGAATGGCCAAACTATTCCAACTACCATAGCTGCTTTAGCGTTGCTACTCTCAGTGCACCACTCAGAGTATTTAAACACACTATAATAATGATTCTTTGCATTTATATAGCGCTTTTCTTACTACTCAAAGCGCTCAGCAATTGCAGGTTAAGGGCCTTGTCTCAAGGGCCCAACAGAGCAGAGTCCCTTTTGGCATTTACGGGATTCAAACTGGCAACCTTCCGATAGCCATTGCAGATCCCTAGCCTCAGAGCCACCACTCCGCCTGTATCTGAGTGTGGAATCACAGCTGATCAGAAAGATGATATTGTGGTACAGCATCTAGCACACACTTCCACAGCCATGAGTACAGTCTATTTGAACTGTTCTCATACTGCAAATGCTTCATAGCCTTTCCTGTAGGGATCTTGTGGTTCAGAAACAGTTTCATCCCAAGAGCTCTAAACACACTCAATCATTCCATCAAGTGCTCCTGGTAGAACTGTTTGTACTTATAAGTACAATTACCTCACTGTAAACTTGCAGTAGTGTTGTAATATTACATAGCCTGAGCCACTTTATGAACCATTTGCACTATTTGCACTATATGTAAATATTTAATGTACTTATGCTTTCACATTGTATATTTTTCATTGTTTTTTATCCTATTATTATTATTGTTATTTTATCATTTTATAGGAAAATACGTTTATGGAGGATTTGCATATTGAATCTCATCATACCATAAAATAACAATAAAGGAATTCAATGCAATTCAGTAGAAAAGAGTACTGTATGTATTTACAGATGATGATGACTGACTTCTAAGTCGATTTAGATTTCCAAGTGCTATCTTCTTGTAGCTCTTGATATCATTTTAAGATGAAATGCAGTAAAGTATGTATATTATATTATACAGTTCAATTTTTAACTTAATTTCAATAATGTATACTATTAATAAATAAACATGTGGGCAAGGTGGTGCAGTGGTAGCGATGAGCTGGAACCCCGTAGAAGAATTGTTCCTGCCTCGCGGTGTATTCTTGCTGGGACTGGCACGACACTGAATGGACAGATGGATGGAATAATTAAACATGTACAATGAAGATATTTCTAAGCTTACAGATGGCTTGACATTTATTACAGAGCTGATTGTGTGGCGATTGGGTTACTTGGGTTTACATCTTGCCTGAAGAAGGGGCCTGAGTTGCCTTGAAAGCTTGCATATTGTAATTTTTTTAGTTAGCCAATAAAAGGTGTCATTTTGCTTGGCTTTTCTTTATTTGGGGAAAGAAAAGGTTACTTGGGGAAAGAAAAGGAAGGACAGGAATTGGGGGTTAGTACGTTTGAAAGAGACAATACTGCTACAATAAATTATTTCATTGAGGGTCGTGCACGGTGCAGCAAGCATCTTGCAGGAGGCAGGAACAAGATGTGGACAGGGTCACCAGCTCGTCATGACCACTGCGCCACCGTGCCCCCATGTTTAATACATGCTTTAATTTCTATCATCATGAAAATATTATCAAGTATACATCTTAATATTTAAATTGTTCAGAGAGCTGTAATATCATGAATGTAACGTATTTTGTGTCCTGTCGGCATAAGAGAAAGCCTGTTTAAGAAGCACATAGTGACTCATACACAGAGTACATAGAAGAACACATAGAATACAAAGCATTTAACATGCTACTTTAGTTCCGATGGGATCTGAGTATCTAGTAAATTAAACGATTTTAAGATGAAGTTTATGACGTTCTACTTTAATGACAAAATAAACTACATGATTTCCTACTGTGTCCCTATTTTTTTTTTTTTTAACTGTACCCTAATGAGCTTCCATATGACACTTAGACAGTGGGCTACGCCTCGCCTTTTCATGGCGACTTTGATATTTAAGTACTTCCTTTTTATTTCGGGCACTGTGCAACTTTCTGAACTTGAACTTTCAAGTTTCTACACCACTCTATGTCACTCGATCAATCTTCCTTTTGTTGTTTATACCACTGCTTACACCAACAAATAATACATTTTTTCTTGCCTCCTCTTGGTATTCACTGAAATTCTTCTATTTTCCCTGTGTTTTTGCCATTGTCTTTTCAAAGAACGTTAACCTTAAGGAGATAGTGGCGTAATTCTGGGAGGAGTCGGGATGGGGCGACAGTCACGTGCACATGTGTTACATTTCACGCTAACTGGGATTTATAGAGCGGAAGAATGTGGAAGTTGGCATGCGCACAGATTTATGCATCTGGATTTTTTTTGTGCATACACACATTTCTGTTTTTGCCCTTACACCATGTTTTAGTGTGAATTGTATGCACGTTGTTACACATGGGGCCCCAGGTTTTTGGTGTCAGTCAATATACAGTAACAGTGCAATCCAAAATACATAGAACCAGAAACAATACTTTGTAGAAAATGCTTGAGCAAAGTGCCCCCACTTTCGAATTGTACTCTTCACAGGATTCCTATGCAGGGAAGTTAGCGTGAACCAATGCCCACTTGCATCAGCTCATGGTTCAAAGTATACTGGAAACAAGCCAGGGTGCATAGAACTTCACGGACTATGGTAGCCATGTATAGGTGGGCAATGTCCTGTTGGAAAAATGGCATCAAGTATGCCTGCAACAAAAACATAATAGGTGATAGATAAGCACATAGCCAAAGTTGCACAAGTGACTGGCTATTGCAACCGCATCATTGAGAATGGTATCCAGATGTCCATGTTGTTCCCAAACATGAATCCAGTAACCATTAGACATATAGTAAGGGAGAAGTGGGAATGATGCATTGTTGAAACTGAACTAATGTCAGTCCACGGTCATTCAAACTGTTCAAGCCTGATAGCAGTTTAGAGACAGTCAGTGGTCAAAAGAAGACGTTGTAATGGACAATGTGAAAAGAAGCACATTTTGGTCATTAGTTCAAAATCTGTGATATTACCTGGCAATTCATAGACAGTGTGACATTGTTTTAGATGCCGGCAATCATTCATTGTTAGAAAAAGTGAGTGCAACCTTTTCAAATCTGTGGTTTTATATAACTGAACATAACTAGCAATCATATATCAATCACTTCCATAAATTTAGGTAAAGCTAAAAACAAGTGATAAGTAACACATACTTTACTGTGTTGTTTTTTTCCTTATTTAATTAACTTGCCAACCCCCATGTTTGGTTTTCCAGATACACACTTTTAAGATTTTTTTTTCTTTGAATTGTTGCTATTTCATTAGTTTCACTTTTATTTCAGAACTTAAATAAAAACAATATTTGGAATCTTTCGAGTCCCAATATGCTGAATCTTTAAAATGAGGTCAGTGAGACATGTGTTTAACACTAGAATTTCCAGAGTCTACAAAAAAACTCATAGAGCCAGCCCACCTTAAAACCGTTCTCACCTCTCCGCCAGGGTCTTTTGTCTTCTAAATGTGCCGATTAAGACGAGCAGCAAGCAGCCGGCTATTCCATCCCCCACCATCGCAGAACGTTCACTAAGTTTTCCCAGCTCATGCCTTGTTTGATTATCTGGGAGTGACTGAAGTTATGGAGTTTTAGAGTGGAAATAATAGATCGTTATTTGGAACACACTCATTTCATGTGTGTTCCATTTCTACAGTAATCTGTGTAAACACATTTTTAAAACAACAACATTTATTTATATAGCACATTTTCATACAAAAAAGTAGCTCAAAGTGCTTTACATAATGAAGAAACAAAAAAACAAAAGACAAAGTAAGAAATTAAAATAAGACAACATTAATTAACATAGAATAAGAGTAAGGTCCGATGGCCAGGGAGGACAGAAAAAACAAAAAAAATCTCCAGACGGCTGGAGAAAAAAATAAAATCTGCAGGGAATCCAGGCCACGAGACCGCCCAGTCCCCTCTGGGCATTCTACCTAACATAAATGAAATAGTCCTCTTTGTATTTAGGGTTCTCACGTAAGGACTTGATGATGATGGTCATGCAGACTTCTGGCTTTTAATCCATCAATGTTGGAACATCATGGTGCTTTGAGTAGATGGTGGTGGTGCAAGCCTCCACCACAAAGAAACCGGAAAAAGAAACAGAAGAGAGAGTAGGGGTTAGTACGGATTTTAGAGCCACCATGAATAGTTATTATAATGAACTGAATATACAAAGTATCAGGATTAAATTATAGTGAAGTTATGAGAAAGCCATGTTAAAGTAATGTGTTTTCATCAGTTTTTTTAAAGTGCTCCACTGTATTAGCTTGGCGAATTCCTATTGGCAGGCTATTCCAGATTTTAGGTGCATAACAGCAGAAGGCCGCCTCACCACTTCTTTTAAGTTTTGCTTTTGGAATTCTAAGGAGACAGTCATTTGAGGATCTAAGGTTACGATTTGGAATATAAGATGTCAGAAGTTCTGATATATAAGATGGGGCAAGGTTATTTAAGGCTTTATAAACCATAAGCAGAAATTTAAAGTCAATCCTGAATGACACAGGTAACCAGTGTAGTGACATCAAAACTGGAGAAATGTGCTTGGATTTTCTTTTCCTAGTTTATGATTTATGTCTTTTTTGGGTAGTCCTGTGAGGAGTGCGTTACAGTAATCTAGTCGACTGAAAACAAACGCGTGAACTAATTTCTCAACATCTTTCAATGATATAAGAGGTCTAACTTTTGCTATGTTTCTTAGTGAAAAAATGCTGTCCTAGTGATCTGATAAATATGCGATTTAAAATTCAGATTACAGTCAACAGTTACCCCTAAGCTACCTCCGTCTTGACTTTTGATCCTAATGCTTCCAGTTTATTTCTAATAGCCTCATTGTATCCATTATTGCCAATCACTAAGATTTCAGTTTTCTCTTTATTTAGCTTTAGAGAATTACTATTCATCCATTCAGAAATACAAGTAAGACATTGTGTTAGTGAATCAAGAGAATCGGGGTCATCTGGTGCTATTGATAGGTACAGCTAGGGCTGCACGATTAATCTTTTTTTTCTCATGATAACGATATTTATGACCCACGATCAGTTAATAAATATCGTCGCGATTTTACAGTATAAAGACCAAACTGTTTTTTATGGGCTGAGTTTACGGATTGGACTGCGTCACTATGACGTTACTGCGTCTAGATTGCAAGCGCTTTCTGAAGCAGTAGGAGTCAATAGCAGCAATAACAGTCAGTCAGAATAAACATATGATGGCGGAGCAACGTGCAGAAGTGCAATCGTTAGTTCCTAAAAAGGGGTCATACTCAGTTGTCTGGAACTATTTTGATTTCGAGGAATGTGATGTTGATCAGGTACGAGTCTTGTGCAAACTTTACTCCTGTTCCGTCCAAACGTCCCAAGGTAACACAACAAACTTCATCAACTACCTTAAAGGCCACCACAAAGTACACTATCAAGAATTTCAACGACTGAAGGCACAAACAGCAACAACAAAAAATTACCAGCCATCCACAACACAGACAACAATATCAGGGACATTGTTCAACGCAATACCATATCTGCCTAGCTCGCAAAGACACCGGGAAATAACAGAGGCGATCACGTACCATATAGCCAAGGATATGTGTCCAATAACCACCGTGAGCAGTGAGGGGTTTAAAAAAATGATCGCAACACTTGATAAAAGATATAGCATTCCCTCACGCAACCATTTTTCCAATGTTGCACTGCCCTCGCTGTATGCGAAATGCCGAAAAGAAATAGAAAGAGAAATTCTCAGGCTCAGCCTTGAATATTTTGCTGCCACAACCGACTTATGGTCAAGCAGAACTGCGGAACCGTATTTGAGCTTGACAGTTCATTTTATTGACAGCGAGTTTGAGATGAAAAGCAAGCTTTTGCAAACTTCGTTTTTCCCACAAGACCATACAGCGGAGTTTATTGCAGTGGGCCTCAAAGAAGCGATGTCCGCTTGGGGCTTGGTGGAAGAAAGACTTGTGTACATCACAACGGACAACGCAGCTAATATGATTAGGGCAGCATCTGTGAATAACTGGCCGAGGCTACACTGCTTTGGTCACAGACTTCATTTACCAAAGAAATAATCGTCATTATTAATCGTGATAAAAATTTTGAGCAAAATAATCGTGATAATCATTTTTTCTGTTATCGTGCAGCCCTAGGTACAGCTGTGTGTCATCAGCATAGCTGTGGTAGCTCACGTTGTGCTCTGAGATAATCTGACCTAACGGAAGCATGTAGCTTGAGAAGAGCAGCGGACCCAGGATAGAGCCTTGTGGAACACCATATAGGATATCATGTGTCTTTGAGTTATAATTACCACAACTAACAAAGAATTTTCTCCCTGCCAGGTGGGATTCAAACCAATTTAAGACACTGCCAGAGAGGCCCACCCATTGACTAAGGCGATTTCTAAGAATATTATGATCAATAGTGTCAAATGCGGCACTCAGATCTAAGAGGATGAGAACAGATAAATGGCTTCTGTCTGCATTTACCCGCAAGTCATTTACTGCTTTAACGAGTGCAGTTTCTGTGCTGTGATTTGTTCTAAAACCTGACTGAAATTTATCAAGAATAGCATGTTTATTGAGGTGGTCATTTAACTGTATAATGACTGCCTTCTCCAGAATTTTACTTAAGAAAGGCAGGTTTGAGATGGGTCTAAAATTTTCAAGAGCAGAGGGGTCAAGATTATTTTTCTTAAGTAGGGGTTTAACTACAGCAGTCTTAAGACAGTCTGGGAAGACCCCGTATCTAATGACGAATTTACTATGTCAAGAATATTATCAATTAGCACACCCAATACTTCTTTGAAAAACTTGTTGGTATTGGGTCAAGGACGTAGGTGGAGGGTTTCAGTTGAGAAATTATTTTATGTAAATCAAAACAGAAACTTTTTCATATTTTAGTACTAAATGTTACAAAATGTAGGCATAAACTATATAATGTGTGAAGCCTAAAGCACAAGGGAGAAAATGTTTTTTTTTTTTTCTTTAACCTCAAACGGACATAAACTGTATAAATTGGTATGCACTGTAAATTGTTAAGTTTAAAATGTTGATCGTGGTTATTTCTGTTGATTGATTCATGCTTTTTACTTAGAGTCAGAACAGGAGCTTATTCAGCTTCTGAGTGCCAGTATAAATTCACACCCGATCTGACGCCGTTCGTTTTCAAATAATATTGCAGTACTTCGACGATGTTTTCTGAGTGGTACTATTTGCGTCATAAAATGATTTCTTCAAAACGTCACATATATTTGTCTCTTTCTTTTTTTAAAATGTGTGTTGATCACTGCCAGCATATTGTAGCACACAGCAACTGGCCACCTGCATGTTTTTGCACGCACTGAATAAGACAGCGCTATATGCAATCATCAGATTCAAATGTTAACAGTTAACAGTTCGCACACATGCAAGGATCGTCTTTTCTACATTTACAACGTGTGTACCTGTTACAATATACACACTTCTCTCTATGCTTTAGTGTCTATTACACACCTGAAAGAAAGAGACAATATATGTGAAAACATCATCGCACTAATGCAATATTATTTGAAAATGAACAGCGTCAGATCGGGTGTGAATTTATGCTGGAACTGGAAATTATCTGATGTGGAATCAGTTCTGTATGGTTGTGGGCGTGGATGTGAGTGGTGGACATAACTGGGAATTACTGTGAATGTGAGTGGTGTTTTGAGATAATGCTTAGAGCTGCAAATTACAGGGAATTCTCAGATATGGAATTCTCTGATGTGGCAAGATAAAACCTGACACACAAACATAGGTGAATCAGTTGTGCTTGATTATTATTTTGAGCAAACAGACACCGCAATGGCCACAGCTCTGTCACGAAAGAGGAGGTTGTCCTCTTCGGAGGCTTTGGCTCTGCTGCAAGAAATGGATGATTGCGACTCAGACGGTGAAGAGGAACTTATTTTTGATATCGAGGAAGACGACGAGACAGACACAGAGGAGAGCCCAGATGAGGATTGTATATCAGAGAAAGAGAACAGAAGCCCTCCCCGCATGAAACGTCCAGTCCAACATAAGAACAGCGCAGGTACACCAGGCATAAAGGCAAAAGATAGCACCATTTGGATACAAAACATACACGTGTCATGCCACGAATAGTGCACACAGACACTTCAGTTTGCAAGCATTGGTACGATAATGCAGTCACAAGTACACTGCAGTGCTATAGCACGTCTTTATGTGAAAACAGCAGTGTCAGATGGGGAGTGTCTGATGATTGCATATAGCGCTGAAGTTCCTGCTCTTTACTATGCTTTCCTCTGCATGTCCTGGAGTACAAAAGAAACAGCAGCATACAGCAACATGTGGGGACTGGCAAGATCGGGGAAAAAAAACACGAGGTCACTGATTACAAACTGCAAGATGTTATGCGAATGAATATGAATAATATGAATAATGTTGCATCCATGCCACAAACTTTTCCGAAATGTACTATACAGGTCATAAAACGAACAATTCCAAATATCATACATACAGTGCATCCGGAAAGTATTCACAGTGCAATACTTTTTCCACATTTTCTTATGTTACAGCCTTATTCCAAAATGGATTAAATTCATTTTTTTCCTCAGAATTCTACACACAACACCCCATAATGACAACGTGAAAAAAGTTTACTTGAGGTTTTTGCAAATTTATTAAAAATAAAAAAATTGAGAAAGCACAAGAACATAAGTATTCATAGCCTTTGCCGTGAAGCTCGAAATTGAGCTCAGGTGCATCCTGTTTCCCCTGATCATCCTTGAGATGTTTCTGCAGCTTAATTGGAGTCCACCTGTGGTAAATTCAGTTGATTGGACATGATTTGGAAAGGCACACACCTGTCTATATAAGGTCCCACAGTTGACAGTTCATGTCAGAGCACAAACCAAGCAAGAAGTGAAAGGAATTGTCTGTAGACCTCCGAAACAGGATTGTCTCGAGGCACAAATCTGGGGAAGGTTACAGAAAAATTTCTGCTGCTTTGAAGGTCCCAATGAGCACAGTGGCCTCCATCATCCGTAAGTGGAAGAAGTTCGAAACCACCAGGACTCTTCCTAGAGCTGGCCGGCCATCTAAACTGAGCGATCGGGGGAGAAGGGCCTTAGTCAGGGAGGTGACCAAGAACCCAATGGTCACTCTGTCAGAGCTCCAGAGGTCCTCTGTGGAGAGAGGAGAACCTTCCAGAAGGACAACCATCTCTGCAGCAATCCACCAATCAGGCCTGTATGGTAGAGTGGCCAGACGGAAGCCACTCCTTAGTAAAAGGCACATGCCAGCCCGCCTGGAGTTTGCCAAAAGGCACCTGAAGGACTCTCAGACCATGAGAAAGAAAATTCTCTGCTCTGATGAGACAAAGATTGACCTCTTTGGTGTGAATGCCAGGCGTCACGTTTGGAGGAAACCTGGCACCATCCCTACAGTGAAGCATGGTGGTGGTAGCATCATGCTGTGGGGATGTTTTTCAGCGGCAGGAACTGGGAGACTAGTCAGGATAAAGGGAAAGATGACTGCAGCAATGTACAGAAACATCCTGGATTAAAACCTGCTCCAGAGCGTTCTTGACCTCAGACTGGGGCGATGGTTCATCTTTCAGCAGGACAACAACCCTAAGCACACAGCCAAGATATCAAAGGAGTGGCTTCAGGACAACTCTGTGAATGTCCTTGAGTGGCCCAGCCAGAGCCCAGACTTGAATCCGATTGAACATCTCTGGAGAGATCTTAAAATGGCTGTGCACCGACGCTTCCCATCCAACCTGATGAAGCTTGAGAGGTGCTGCAAAGAGGAATGGGTGAGACTGGCCAAGGATAGGTGTGCCAAACTTGTGGCATCATATTCAACAAGACTTGAGGCTGTAATTGCTGCCAAAGGCGCATCGACAAAGTATTGAGCAAAGGCTGTGAATACTTATGTACATGTGATTTCTCAGTTTTTTTATTTTTAATAAATTTGCAAAAACCTCAAGTAAACTTTTTTCACATTGTCATTATGGGGTGTTGAGTGCAGAATTCTGAGGAAAAAAATGAATTTAATCCATTTTGGAATAAAGCTGTAACATAACAAAATGTGGAAAAAGTGATGCACTGTGAATACTTTCCGGATGCACTGTACCTATGTCTCTGGTTTTTTTTTTTGACATCATGGACCATAAGGTGCATACTAATTCAGCGTGAGCAGGAACACTCAATAAAACTGAATAAAAAGAAAATCAAGTAATGGTGAGATACAAAGAAGGCAGATTCGCCAGCATTTGTGTGTCAGATCCCTGGGTTGGGGTTAGGGAAGGATCCTGAACACGACTGAGAGAATGAAAAGTGAATTAAAAAAATTAAAAAAACAAAATCAAAGCTAACCTTTACAAGTATCATAAATTACAGCGGCTGTTACAGACTGAAATCAAATGTATGTTTTTATACTAAAATAGTAAGAATAAGAGCAGCTCACTTCTCAAAAAGGAGTCATGCAGGATCGAACTCATTACCTTTTTATTCCCAATCAGCAACTGATACTGTTGCTCCACAGCGGCAGTCATAGTAAATGTGTGTCAATGTCGGATGCTAAGGTGGCTTTTTTTTCTGCAGTTATATTTTTGAATAAAAGCGCACTTGTTCTGTTATATTTGTACCTTTTGTGAAAGTGTTTCTTTGATATTTGGACTTCATTCTTCATACATTATATAGTTTATGCCTACATTTTGTCATTTACTACTAAAATAACATTTAGAAGACAAAAGAAGCTGGCAGATGGTGCGAACGGATTTAAGAAGCGATTTAAGGTGGGACGGATCTACGAGTTTTTTTGTAGGCTCTGGTAATTCTAGTGTTAATAACTTTGAACAATAATTCAGGTTTCTCTGTTTGGAATTTCAGCAGAGACAAAGTGATCTACATCATCGGCAGTTAATAATTTTTTTTGCAAAGTAACCAATAAATGCATGTGAGGTAAAACACGTTTTTGAAATTCTCTGACTTAAACTTCAAAGCCTTACAATAATTACATACTTCTGGACATATCACCTGTGTCCATATATTCGATCTCTGTTCGCCTTTTAGTTATTTCTCTGAGTAATAATTTCTCTTTTTTTGCACTAATGTGATGTTTACTTTCTTTTTTTGACAGTTGTTTTTTCTGCTTTCATATTCTGTATCTTGCTCTGCATGTGTTTCATGCCTACGTTTTTTTTGAGTCTTTTGAATTCCAGTTTTCATTATCTCTAACCTACTCTGCATGTGTTTGGCCCCTTTGTTTTCTAACCTCTTTATGACGTTTTACTTTGTTTTCTACTCTGTCTTTTATTTCTGACCTCGCTTTGTCCTGCTTTTTTTTCAATGACACCTGGTCCGTGGTGATTATTTTCCCTTTATCGACTAATACTTTCCATTTGTTTGCGCTACTGCGATCTTTACTTTCTTTTTTTATACTTTCCTATTTTCCTTCATATTCTTTAACTTTCTCCACATTTGTATCGCGCATACGTTTTTTTTCTTTTGAGCCTTTCGAATTCCACTGCTTTCATAATCTGCTCTGCATGTGTATAGTACCAACGTTTCTGAATGTGTTTATGAAGTTCTACTTTGTCTTTTACTCTCTTTTAATTCTGATCCCAATTGGACATGCTTTGTTTCAATTCCACTTGTTACGGGCTGATAATTACTTTCCTTATTTTCTGAATTTGCACCTAGATTATTTTTTCTTTTTTGCTCTTTTTCTCTCCAACGTTTTTGAGTCTCTTTTCTCCGTGCTGCTTTCTTCTTCGCTTAGTGGTCAACGTTTCATTTATAACATATTGTCCTTATACGCTTTATATGCGCTGAGACCCTGGATCTGTGTGTGCTCAAATCCTTCACAAGACTGAATGTTTTGCTGCCCCGTTGTCTTATTTGATATTGATTGTAAGTAGGGCGTGTCTTGCAAGAATCTCATGTTCTACCTCATCGCGAGACGGTCCTGGGTCAATCTCTTGGCACAATGTCTTATGTTTAAGGTCCTCGCGGGTCTTTTAACTGTCTTCTGTGATCTTAACGTGAAGATCACATCTTGATGCCCTACTGTTTCTCTCCAGGATTTTTTTTTATAATAGAGAGATGTCAATATTTTGTTCCTAAAAACATTCACTTCTTGTTGTTGTCATGGAGCTTTTGATGACATTCTATTGCTTAGTGGTTTGGTAGTTTGCTTGTGTAGTTTTGCTTTCTCACTCCAATTCGGGAAATCTCTTTTGTTCTTTTTGGTAAGAACACACACAAGACAGTATTTTTTTCTGTATTATTTGTGTTTAGTGAATTTATTGTTAATCAGGATAGACTTCATTTGTCCCATGACACTGCCCTGAATTAGAGGGCTTGGATGCTGGATGGACTAATGGATAAATGGATGGATGGATAGAACTATGATTTCAATTTCAAGCATTTATCTTGCATTTTCTTTTATTCTTTGAGATGCCTAAGTATAAAAAGATTTTCATTTTTTGCTGCAACTGGTCATATTTACTTACAAGTAAGCATTATTTTAATAAAAAATACAACTAAACTGCCAAATATACCATTTATTTTAAGTTACATATTCTTTTTGCCACATGCAACAGTTTATAACTTTTCAGTTGATAATCAGCCATCCTTTGAATAATGGGTTATCCCACACAACAGCTGAGTGTAGTTTATGTGTTGCAAGTCTAAATGGTAACTTTAAGTCAGCCCCAGTGTGTGTGTGTGTGTGTGTGCGTGTGTGTGTGTGTGTCAGAGTGGGCCGTGTGATGGATTAGAGCTAGAGCTGCTATCTAACTTGTGCCCTAGACTGCATGGCTAGGCTCTGGATCTCTACATCCTGGATTAACCAGTCTGAAAATGACTATGACTGGTATTAGTTTGACAGTGAACATATTTGTTTTGAGGTTAGCATAAACTGTTTCCAGAGCCATGTGACATTACTAATAAACCATAAGATAATTTAAGGTGTACTGCAAAATAGTAGGGTAAGGAGGTCTTCCAAAGTCCTTAATTTTAATATAAAGAATAGATATATCATATGTTGTTTGCCACCTAAACTTAGATTTATCTCATTTTAGGACTTGGTGAGGACCAGAAGATTGCTTATTATGTCCTGACAAGTAGGTTATACTTACTGTGACATCCTGATATACAGTTGAACTGAGGGGCCGAGCATCAGTACTGTACACATCACCTCACAGTTGTACATTAAATAAGTGCCGTGATACAGCAGGCTAACCACCCAGTCCCATTATTATGAGCATGCCTCTATGAACACAATTGCATAGATGTTACTTAAAATAATTGCATTATTGGGTTGGGAAAATAAAGTCAACATATGTATAAACATGGCCTTCATTTTAAAATATATCTGCACTCACTGTAATATGTAAACCAAGATAACATAATCCCCCTATTTTTTCTGAAAGACAGAAAGGAAGGCTTGATTTTATTAAGAGAAAATGATGACTCGACCTTAAAAGGGCATAAGTCTGGTGAATCAGAGAAAAAGGGACTTAGCAGAAGTGTAGCCAAAAAAATGGGAGAAAAAGTTCTAAACCAAAAGATCAGAAACCAAACAAATAAATCAAAACTAAAGGCAAAAAAATTGAAGATGAAAGGTACAGAGCACAGGACAAAAAGCCAAATGTCCAAGATAACAAATAAAGCATGAAAATCAAGAGACTGTTTGTTTCCCAAAAGCTAGAGTGCATGAAGTAGTGCACCAACATCCAATAGCTAATGGGATCACACCCACGTGACCAGCAATGGCCATCATAACTAAATTGTGTGGTGCCACACATAAAAAATAAATTGCAGTGTTGTGCCAGAGCAAATTATAAGACAAAATACATTTTCTAAACAAAATATAGTATAAAATAATTAACGTATGAACAGTAAATGAAAGATAATTACCCCCAAAAATTAAGATATGCTTATCAGGATTGTTGCAATTGGGTTGCATAAAATTCTGAAGCACAGACGTGGGAATGTTCTACTGATAACAACAAGCTGATAACAAACTTTAGCCCATCTTTTCATAGAGCCTAAAATATGTTGAATTTCATATTCTAAATCCCCATTAACAACACCAGGAGGTGGAGGAGTTAAAAGTTGTCCACAAAAGACAAAATGTGAACCACACACTCTGCCTTACCTTTGTAGTCTAACGGTATTTGTTGTTGTTTTATTAGAACAGTTTCTGGTAGAGGGTTTCCACCACCTGCATGTTCACACTCACGATAAGCCACTTGTCCTTACAATATTTCAAATATTCTATTCAGCTTGGTATAGAAGATTGTGACAAAGGCACAGTGAGTGGAATTTCACCCTTGGAATACTTGGATTGGGGGGTTACTGAAATTCCAATTCTGGTCTGAGCTTTTATTTTGAAAAGACTGCCAGAGTTAAGGGGAACACAGGAAGGGCTTCTATGTTGATAGAAAGTGCAACAGGAAGATCATCATTCCTCCTGAGGAAGGACAAAAAGAAAGGGGAAAGAAGAGATCCTCCATTTTTAGGAGGGAAAAAATACAGGCCTGAAGAGGAGACTGCGGGTAATAGTCTTGAGGATTACAAAAGGACTACAAATTATGACAAAATAAATTATTATAAGTGGTTGTGAAGATCTAGATGGGATGGAGAAACTTCCAGATAACTAAAATAACGGATTGTACTTACTGGATGTTCCCTGAAGCTAGACAAATGGAAAAAAAACAACCAGCATTGGACAGAGTTATGGAGGTCCACAAGGAATGGGAGAGAGCAGTCGTGTTTTGTAATGGAAACAAAGACTATTCCCAGAGTTTATTTAGGAATTTCAAACACTCATTTTTTCTTGATATTATGTAACCTTGGTACCACAGTAGTCATAGATATATATATTCCAGTAGTTGTAGTTATTGATGAATTCATTTTAAAATTCTAAATATATTTTGGTTGTTCTGTTCTACACCATAAATTAAAGAGTTATAGTTTTTTTTTAATGGTCTAGAAGTCAACCTTGATGTGTTAATAATTCAACTTGGGGATAGCTGATTGTTACAAGATGTCAAGGTACCAAAGGCAAACAAAACTTTCTATAACCCATATAAACATTCAAACAGATACATTCTGATGAGATAGAGGCACAGTTTACATATTTTTCAAGATCTTGATTAATATGTTGAATTTGTCTATTACACTGAAAGGTAATAACAAAGTAAAGTTTAATTGTTAAATGAAATAGTTTCCAGAAATGGGAAAAAAATTGAGGGTCTTGGTCTAAAATAATTGTTTTCAAAAACGTGTTTAACCTAGCAATTTTTTCTGAAAATGGTTGTAAATTTTTTAGCAATAGGTATCTTTTTCAGAGCAGCAAACCAGGCATGTTTAGTAAAGCAATCAGTTCTAAGAATTAATGCATTTCCCGCAGGTGAAAAGCAAATCAGTGATAAAATCCAGAGAAATTTCTTCCAGTGGTGAATTAGCTTGCAACAAATCAAGGGTCAGCAAGTGGAAACATTTACTCTGCTATATTTCACAAGATTGCACATAATCTTTAGCATCTGAACTTAAAGATGGCCACCATAAATTATGACTAATGATTTTATACATTTTTTTTCTTTTAATCTAGGATGTCGTGCCAAAAAGAAATCATGTTAACACAGAAGCACTGCCTTTGTGTTGTTCTGGAACAAATTTTAAATCGGAAGGCACTTAGTTACCATTGTTCCATTATTTGCATTTTTTATTAGTTCTAATAAATCTCCTTTATCAACCTGAATGAAAACTGTTAAAACCTTTTCTAGAAGCAGGAAGTAAATCTAGCTCAGGGTTGTTTTCTGAATCTTCAAATTGCCTTTAATTTTTTTTTATCTCTAGCATGATATGAAAAAACAAAATGAAATTAACTAAAAAAATGAAGACCACCTAGCTTCACCATTTTCTACTTTTAAATAAGTAAGATTTTTTACGATCGGTGAAAATAATAAATGGATGCTGGGCACCTTCCAATCAGTGCCGCCATTCTTTTAATGCAAGTTTAATTGCTAGAGATTTCCAATATAAGACATCCTAGATTTGTTCTGCAGAATTTAATTAATGTGAATAAAATGTGCACGGATGAACTTTATTACTATCTGGAAATCATGAGACAAAGATAGCCTTAACCAAAATGCTTGCTGCATCTGCTTGGACTATAAAAGGCAAAGAACTATCTGAATGAATACACATTGAAGCAATGGAGAAAGCCATCTTTATCTTTTATAATGCTTGATGTGCTTCACAGTTCTACTGAAGTTTTTGTGTGGTCTTTTATTGAAGAAATATGACCAACATTAGAGATAAACTCACAACAGTAATTTGCAGACCCTATGATTATCTGGCAGTATGTGGTTTGAGTTATCAATACTCAAGCATTGATGAGAAATTTCACAGGCTAAGACCTTTACCGAAGATCAATAAATTTCACACTTTCTACTTTCATTAACACCTTTTTATGTCAAAACCTGAACAGTGCTTCACTCTGTTGTACATTATGAGACTTGAAGTTCAAAATAATTTAGTTAAACTGTTGACTCAGATAGGCCTACCTTACTTAACAAAGAAGAAATCAAGGGCAGAGGATTATTTTTCTTTACAGTTACAGTATTTTAATAAGCTCCCCGTTATCAATACAGGACCTGAGTAAATCATGTTTCTTTTCTACAAAGAAAAACCCTACTGATCTGAAAAAAAATATGTTGTTTAGATTTTCTTTTATATATTTCTCCATTGCTAGACTCTCAGAATGTGAGAAAGGATGGATTTTTTTTCGAGAGAGAGCACCTGACAAAAGTTAAATTGTGCAATAATAGCTGCTATACGCAGGTAAAATAGAAGAGCCCTGTTTACTATAAAAATCAAACAAAGCCTAATTTGTAAGAAACGTTTTTCCAAAAAATACTTTACCCAAGAATTAAGTCTTTGATTAGGCCTTTCCTTCATTTTGCAACAAAGCTCAGATGCTTTTTTTACTGCACTCTTATACAATATGGTCACCACGTGCATCATGTACCTAGCAAATATGTTGCATAGCAAACATACACATACAATATGGCGGCACCCATTAAAAGCAGAAACACAAAATGGTAAGACTAAAAACAAATAATAAAATACAAAATTATTCATGCGTTCCTAGTAGATGTGGAGTGTAAGACTTATGTTGAATATAAGCTATAAAATAGAATACTGTATTGCTATTGCATTATCAACCCTTGATTATATTTTTTACTAACTTTTTTACTTAACTTGTGAATTTCCCCTTGGGGATTAATAAAGTATCTATCTATCTATCTAAAAATACATTGTTTTTGCAACTAAGCATTTAACTACATTTTGCATTATGTCTACATTTTGCATGTAGCAAATACAATTTTATTTTATTTTATTTTTGTGGCATAATAGAGGGTGAACAGTTTGTGAAATTTGTTTAAATTTAGTAATGGTTCTGTTTGTCTGCGCCTTCTATAATGTTGAACTGTGTGACAACTAGTGATGAGCAAACTCCACACAGTTTGCTTAGCTGTGAGTTTGGAGAAATCACAGAAATGTTCAGGAAATGCACTGAAGTCAATGGGGAAAGAAGAGCTGAACTAGTTTTGAGTGGATTTTAATGATAAAATAGTCTTTAAAATGTTACTGAGGTCCAGGAAAATGTATGCCAATTATGCTGAACCAGTTATTATGGCCAAAATGTGAACCAAGCTGTGACTGACGCAGAGGCACGTGTAAAATCCAACAGGCTTTCTATTTTTCTTCACCTGTGGGGCACGTCTTCCCCGTGAACCCCACAGGCAATACACAGTCCCAAAGCACTTAAACAAGACACACAACTCTCCACCTTGGTACCACCACTCCTCCCAGGCAACCTCGTCCTCTTCCTCCCGGTTCTGGCCGTGGAGTGGTGGTGGCTGGCCCATTTTATAGCCCACCTGGAAGTGTTCCAGGTGCTTGACCACCTGGTCCCAATTGCTGATTCAGCCGGGCTCTTGAATCCAGGCAGCACCCCCTAGCGGCCACCCCAGCTCCCAACCAAGCTGTGGAGGACTCCATCTCCCATGGAGCCCTGTGGGAGGTTGGGGAATCACCTTCAGCCATGGAGGCTGCCACCAAGCGTCCCGGGGGGAGGTATTGAGTTGCCCATGGTTGCTCCCCCGGAACATATGCAGCAGGGGCGTCCCGGCCGCCCATCACAATATATATATTGTGGGAGATGGCCGGCTGTTTATCCCGGCCAGCACCCCCAGGCCGCTAGATGGAGCCCTCCCTGTGGCATGAGAGTGCCCCAAAGACCAGCAGAGAATTATGGACAGTGGAGTTTTTTATTCCCAACCCTGCTGGACACCATGGGGTCCACCAGAGGACGCCGCAGGGAGGCTCAAGGACTTATGCATGCCCTATAACCTGGAAACACGTCATCATCATATGACCAGAAGGGACAACGTGTGTCCGGGTTGAAGAAAAGGACTTTTAATCTGACCGGAAGTGATAAGGACTCATGGACTGCTGGGCTGGAGCCACTTCCGGGTCGGAGAGTATAAAAGGACTCTGGGAAAGCCCAGACGCGGAGCTGAGCTGGGAGGTAGGGTGGTGAAGTGTCTGGGAGAGGAGGATTGGTAATTGTGATTGGTTATTGAGTATATGAGTAGTGTGGAGTGGAGGGTGCTTTGTGCACAGTATTATTATATAATAAATAATAATTGTACTTTTACCGGGTGTTTGGAGTGGTACCTGAGGGTTCAAGGGCGCACTAATATGCTCTACTGCTACTATATATATATATATATATATATATATATATATATATATATATATATATATATATATATATATATATATATACATAAACATACATACATAAGTATACTCACAGAGGTCTAGCCTTCAGAGCAAAAAATAGTCATGCAGCAGGAGCCACAGCCTTCTTGCTGGGCATGCACTGGGATCTTATAAGGGGAGGGGGCATAGGCCAAATGTAGTTACTATGGCAGTTACTATCAAAAATGTAAACAGACGGTCAGAAATTTTATATCTTTATACTGCAAACATGTTCATAGTACAATACTTTGTAAATATTAGGCCATAGGATTATTCAAGTAATGAAATCTCTAAAACCCTATAGGAAGCCTCAGGCCGTTAATGCAGATCAAAAAAACAACTTAACTAAATACTCATTTACATTAATTAACATTGATAATTTCAATTAAAAATAGTGCCCCATAAACGTGAATTATCAATTTGATTTACTGTACACCTTACCTTCTTGAAATTAATGCATTGAGTGATACTACTTGAAAGAAAAATTGATTTAAAAATCAAAAGGAAGCTTATAAAATTTCATTTTAGGGGGTATTATCAGTTTGAATTTGTAATACCCATGTTTACATCAGTGCCATAAAAGAAATATTTCATTAGTTGTTTAACAAAGATTCTGTCAATAGCTGATATATAGTGAAAACAAATGTGTTGAAATGTCAGCTAAGAAGAAATGATTAAGATTTATATCTGTTTACTTGAAAGCAGTGACAAGCCATACTCTGAATGAACAGAAACAGGTGTACATACAGAGTATGCAGTGTATTATTTTTAAATGTAAATGAATAGATTTTTTGGGTTTGTGAGTGAAAACCAAAAATACACATGTAGATAATAATAGTATCAGTGTATTTACAGCATATATTTGGACTGAATGAGAAAATCCTAATCTTAGATTCAAAAAGCTCATCTTGTTTCTGCTCTCGTCCTTATCAATAGGCTTTGTGGTGACATGGATGCTTGATATATCTCTTTAGACTTTCACTATCCTGTTAATGCAGTATTCTGGGCTTGCTTTAAATAATATTGGAACACATTAAATTTTACCTTGCCAGTACACGATATGATTGCAATAAATTATACATTCCTAAACCCAGACTGATTGAAGTTCATTCACACATTTGAACATAAAGAGACTGTGACTGCTGGACAAATAAAAAGATGTTGCTGGCTACATCCTTAGAAACATTAAAATGGATTGTGCCACAGCACACTATAAGGCAGATCTAACAATCAATGATTCTGCACACGAAAGCATCACTAGTACAGCTGAGGTTTCAGTGCTATTTGGTATATTGATTCTTGTTACAAAGCCTAGCTACAGTGAGTGAAATCACAATAAATGGCTGCTTTGATGGATTTTAGTTGTTTTGCTTTATTGATGGGGTTTTCATAACCAGTATGATTCCAGGGTCCTTTCTACTTCATTGATGTAATAAGAATGAAAGGCAGGCTCCTAGAAAGAGTTTGTGCTGACCACAGTATTGAAAACAAGCAATAATTCTACATCTGTTAATAGATAGATAGATAGATACATAGATAGACAGATAGATAGATAGATACTTTATTAATCCCAAGGGGATATTCACATTCTCCAGCAGCAGCATACTGATACAATAAACAATATTAAATTAAAGATTGATAATAATGCAGGTAAAAAAACAGACAATAACTTTGTATAATGTTAAATGTTAATGTTTACCCCGCCGGGTGGAATTGAAGAGTCGCATAGTTTGGGGGAGGAACGATCTCCTCAATCTGTCAGTAGAGCAGGACAGTGACAGTAGTCTGTCGCTGAAGCTGCTCTTCTGTCTGGAGATGATACTATTTAGTGGATGCAGTGGATTTTCCATAATTGATAGGAGCCTGCTGAGCACCCGTCGCTCTGCCACAGATGTTAAACTGTCCAGCTCAATGTCAACGATAGAGCTTGCCTTCCTCACCAGTTTGTCCAGGCGTGAGGCGTCTTTCTTCTTAATGCTGCCTCCCCAGCACACCACCGTGTAGAAGAGGGCGCTCGCCACAACCGTCTGATAGAACATCTGCAGCATCTTATCAAATGTTGAAGGACGCCAGCCTTCTAAGGAAGTATAACCGGCTCTGTCCTTTCTTGCACAGAGCATCAGTATTGGCAGTCCAGTCTAATTTATCATCCATCTGCACTCCCAGGTATTTATAGGTCTGCACACAGTCACCTCTGATGATCACGGGGTCCATGAGGGGTCTGGGCCTCCTAAAATCCACCACCAGCTCCTTGGTTTTGCTGGTGTTCAGGTGTAGGTGGTTTGAGTCACACCATTTAACAAAGTCATTGATTAGGGCCCTATACTCCTCATCCTGCCCACTCCTGATGCAGCCCACGATAGCAGTGTCATCAGTGAACTTTTGCACGTGGCAGGACTCCGAGTTGTACTGGAAGTCCGATGTATATAGGCTGAACAGGACCGGAGAAAGTACAGTCCCCTGTGGCGCTCCTGTGTTGCTGACCACAATGTCAGACGTGCAGTTCCCAAGACGCACATACTGAGGTCTGTCTTTAAGACAGTCGACGATCCATGCCACCAGGTATGAATCAACTCCCATCTCTGTCAGCTTGTTCCTAAGGAGTAGAGGTTGGATTGTGTTGAAGGCGCTAGAGAAGTCTAGAAACATAATTCTTACAGCACCACTGCCTCTGTCCAAGCTGGAGAGGGATTGATGTAGCATATAGATGATGGCATCCTCCACTCCCACCTTCTCCTGATATGCAAACTGCAGAGGGTCGAGGGCGTGTTGAACCTGTGGCCTCAGGTGGTGAAGCAGCAGCCTCTCCATGGTCTTCATCACATGTGATGTCAGAGCAACAGGCCGGAAGTCATTCAGCTCACTAGGATGTGATACCTTTGGGACTGGGGTGATGCAAGATGTTTTCCAAAGCCTCGGGACTCTCCCCTGTTCCAGGCTCAGGTTGAAGATGCGCTGTAGAGGACCCCCCAGCTCCGATGCACAGACCTTCAGCAGTCGTGGCGATACTCCATCTGGACCTGTCTCCTCAGCTATCTGCTCACCTGCGCTGTTGTAATTATGTGTGGGTTAGGTCTTTTATTTTATTATTATTTTATTTTTAATATTGCTTTTAAAAGCCGTTCTTTTCAATTCTTCAGCATAGTTTAGTACACTGATTAACGCTACATTATCCACAAAAAAAGCCTTTTCAATATAAACACAGCATATTTCTTTAAACTCGTCAAATGGCACTGTAAGTCTAGCTCTCTCATTCAGACTATTTATGCATTAAAACCTTTTAAGATTAAAACACACAAACTTCACACAGGAAGTAATATGACCAAGTTTCAAGTCTTCTAGAGCTACAAGACTCTGGTGCTAGGCAACACACCACAATGACACCTCAAACGAGGCTGTAACTTTCAGACCATGTAATAACTCAGATTAAGTGTTTCTTTACATACTTCATGCTGACTGATGAGAACTCAAGTGCAAGCTCTGAAACATTCATAACCAACAAGATGCTTTTGTTATTCTCTTTCTTTCTTTCTTTCTTTCTTTCTTTCTTTCTTTCTTTCTTTCTTTCTTTCTTTCTTTCTTTCTTTCTTTCTTTCTTGTCATTTGAAACAAGAGTAAACTGAAGTCATGTATGCATGCCATCTACAGCATATACTGACTCCATTTGACAGTGCTGTGGGGAAAGAGCTCTACAGACTATGTGTTCTGGCATGTCAAGAGGAACCACAATACCAGAGACACCCTGGAGGAGCAGACTTGCAGGGACAGAGACACCATTATAGACCGCCATTGAATAAAAGAACTGTCGATTTGCAATAGCGTGTGCTACATGGCATCATTGCTGTTAATTGCTGCCATTGCTGTCACAGACAAATGTCCTTTCTGTGAAGAGAGAGAGAGGCCGTTTTTTACTGTTTTCTCTTCTGTTCTAGACTTCTGCCACTTTTAAGTGTTCTTAACTTGCCTTTTAATGATTGTGTGTTTATTTATGGTATTAATGGAAATAAGAATAATTAAGATAAATGTCAGATTGGTAATTTCCTAATCGGACAGGCTAAGCTAGTGTAATAAGAAGTCAAAGACACGCATAAAGGTTTGGGGTTTTTAGCCCCGTATACTGCAACAAAAATCATCTCCAGTTATGCAAAACTCAGAAGACACTGAAGGGAGGGAGAACAGACAGTTTATAGTAAAGGACTGGAAATTAAACTGTGGAATGCTGGGAGAATCGTGGTGGAGTATGGGGGTATGATGTCATCAATTGGGAAGCAGAGGGAAGAAAGGGACCCGGAAGTGTGCGTCTCTTAAAGTCATCCGGGCAATCTTTATGGCGGCGGTGTCCTGGTCTTTCTGAGGAAGCAAAGAGAGAGAGATTAGTAGATAGACAGATAGATAGATAGATAGATAGATAGATAGATAGATAGATAGATAGATAGATAGATAGATAGATAGATAGATAGATACTTTATTAATCCCAAGGGGAAATTCACATAGTATGCTGCTGTTGTCCCCCTACGGGACTTGTCGCAATACAAAATGGGTCGTTAAGCTGCTCCCCAAGTGCTCGTGCGTGACAGGACCCCCCCTTAGCCCAGACCCATCGGGTCAGGCAGCCCAAACCGAGAGGTCGTGAACCAGAGAGAGCGCGTCAGCATTGGCATGCAGGTTACCTCGGCGATAAATGACAGTAAATTTGAATGGCTGCAGGTCCAAAAACCACCTGGTGACCCGAGGATTCAAGTCTCGATGAAGGGCCATCCACTGGAGGGTGGCATGATCCGTCACCAGGATGAAGTCCCGGCTCAACAGGTAGTACCGCAGGTGAGTTACTGCCCATTTGATTGCCAAAGCTTCCCGCTCCACCGCGGCACACCTCGTCTCCCGGTCCAACAGTTTCCGACTCAGGTATATCACGGGGTGTTCAACACCGTCGATGCTCTGGCTCAGCACGGCCCCAAGACCTGTGTCCAAAGTATCGGTCTGGAGAATAAAAGGAAGTGAGAAGTTAGGAGTCCTTAATACAGGTGCCGTTGTAAGGGCCATTTTTAAGTCACTGAATGCCCGTTCCGTCTCCTCGCTCCACACCACATGTAAAGGGGCCCTTTTCTTTGTCAGGTCTGTCAAGGGTGCTGCTCTCTCTGAAAAATGAGGTACAAACCAACGGTAGTACCCCGCTAATCCTAAGAACGCTTGCACCTGTTTCTTGACCATCGGACGGGGCCATTCCAAAATGTCTTTAATTTTAGTACACTGTGGCTTCACCAGCCTTCCTCCTACTAGGTAGCCCAAATATCGGGTCTCGTTCATCCCAAAGTAACACTTTTGAGGATTGATACGGAGCCCAGCTTTCGCTAGTGTCAGGAGCACTGTGTATACCTGCACTACATGTTCCTCCCAAGTGCCGGAATAGATAACCACGTCATCCAGGTAGGCGGCACAGTAGGTCTGGTGGGGCCTTAGCACTCTGTCTACCAGACGTTGGAAGGTCACTGGTGCCCCTTGCAGCCCAAATAGGAGTACCTTGTATTGCCAGTGTCCGCTAGGGGTACTGAAAGCAGTTTTTTCTTTCGCAGATGCCGTTAAGGGAATTTGCCAATGCCCCTTGGTCATGTCAAGAGTAGGCAGGTAACAGGCCGTCCCTAGTCTCTCAAGGAGCTCATCCACTTGGGGCATGGGGTAGGCGTCAAATCTGGAGACCTGATTGAGACGTCTAAAGTCATTGCAGAACCTCCACGACCCGTCTGGTTTGGATACAAGGACAATAGGACTGGACCAGGGGCTATGGCTCTCCTCAATGATGTCCATGTCCAACATTTGTTGAACCTCCAGCTCCATTTCAGAACGTTTTGCCTCGGGGAGGCGACAGGGCCGTTCCCTGACAACCACCCCCGGGTCTGTCATGATGTCGTGCTGAATCAACGAGGTCCGGCCAGGTACTTCACTGACCACCTTTGGGACGGACAGGATCATTCTTTCGAGCTCCTGTCGTTGGAGGGGAAACAAATTGGGGCCGAAGTTAAGCATGGTGTTTTCTGAGAAAAGGGAGAGAGCTGGGCCGGGAGGAGGGTCGTCTTCCCTGTCCTTCCACGGCTTCAGTAAGTTAATATGGCAGACTCTCTCACTCTGCCAACAGTTTGGTTTACTCACCAAATAATCGACGAGTCCCTTCCTCTCCTTAACCTTGTAAGGCCCTAGCCAATGGGCCAACAATTTGGAGTGAGAGGTGGGCACAAGCACCATTACGCGATCCCCTGGCTGGAATTCGTGTAGGGAAGTGTTCCGATTATAATTCCGGACGTGCACTGCTTGAGCCCTGGACATGTGTTCTTTGATTAAGGGTCTAATTTTAGCCAATCTATCGCGTAACTGCGATAGGGGAAAACCCCGTGGAGGCTTGAGGCACCTCCCTGTAGGCGAAAAGCACTAGTGGTAAAAGTTGGTCCCAGTTCCTACCGTCCACGCTGTCTACCTTGCGAAGCATCTGTTTAAGGGTTTGTTTGAACCGTTCAACGAGGCCATCCGTCCGTGGATGATAGACGGATGCCTTACGATGCTTAACCAGGAGTAACTCGGCAACCTCCCTGAACATATCCAATGTGAAGGGCGTACCCTGATCCGTGAGGATTTCTTTGGGTATGCCCACTTGGGGAAAAAAGCCCTACTAGTTCCCGTGCAACGTTTTTCGTGTTAGTGGTTCGCAGGGGGACCGCTTCAGGGTATTGAGTCGCGTAGTCAACCATAACTAAAATATACTTGTGACCACGCACCGAAGGTTCTAGGGGTCCGACGAGATCGACACCGATCCTCTCAAAGGGAATATCTACAAGGGGAATCGGGATCAGAGGAGCGCGGTCCCTTTGGGGCATCTGGCGCAGCTGACAGACAAGGCAAGACTGACAGAAGCTCCAGACCTCCTCATTGACCCCGGGCCAGTAAAACCGGAGTTTTATCCTCTCCAGTGTTTTTTTGGCCCAGAGATGGGCGCCTAAAAGGTGGGCATGAGCTAGTTCGCAAACCTCCTGCCGGTAGGTCCATGGCACTAACAACAACGTCTGCACCTCGCCTTCGTGCTCCGTGACTCGATAAAGTAGCTCGTTGTCTAATACAAAGTATGGTCCGTGTGGTGTGGAAGCCATTGACGATATGTCATCTACGGACACGATAGCATTCCGGGCAAACTTCAGGGAATCATCGTTCCACTGTTCACGTTTAAATGATGCCTGCTTAGACCGGTACTGAATGTCTAAGCCGGCGAAGACATCAGGAATTTGGTCAGTGGGAGCACCCGCCTGCCCCGGAACCCCACCCGGTTGTACTTCCAGGTCGAGGTCTGGCGCCAATGAGAGCTCCCCCGACCACTCCACGTCATCACTAGTTGCCAAGGAGCACAACGTGGGAGCAGCTGGGCGGGCCCCTTGACCCTCCATAGTCAAACCCAGTCGAGGTATAGGAGTGATGATAGTCCTACCGCATTTAGTTTCCGACCAGTCTCGTCCCAAGATGACTGGAAAGGGGGGCTCCGGCATCACAGCGACCAACAGTTGTTTAGGAGTCCCTTACCAGGTGATGTAACACCTTGCGGACCTATATGCCCTGGTCTCCCCGTGCACACATTTAATGCTCATACACTGAGCAAGCCATTGTCACGGTAAGAGGTAACGGCGAGCAACAATGGTGATGTTACTCCCGGAATCAAACATTGCAACCACCAAGTGCTCATTTACCAACACCACTCCCATATTTGTGACCGCAAGGGGGTTCGACAGTGCACAATACCTCTCTCCTTTGGCCTAGCTGCAGTCCATTGGCTCCGCGTTGAGAGGACATGCTGGCAGCAGGTGTCCCGGCTCACCACACTTGAAACAGCGCGGCAGTGCGGGTTTCCAGTCTCTTGGTCTGGCCGTAGCCTCTGTGGCGTGGTGAGTGGGTTCAGGGGTGGCAACACATCCCTGCTGGGTCCCATGAGCGAGCCCCTCAGACCCCCCGAAGTTGGGTGACTGCCAGTTGTCTCTCCAGAACCTCCAGAAGGCCGTTCATGTCTTTGAACGGGTGCCTCCGGACCTGCTGGGCCAGATAGTCTGGCATGGCATATATCAAGCCCTCGCAAGCCACTTGCTCAACCACCTGGCGAGCCTGGTTTTTATCTGGCCATAGCCAGCGCCCGAACTTGCCCCAGTATTCAAATGCTTGGGCCCTAGCCGGGAGTGCGGGCTCAAATTTCCAGTGCCGCCAGACCCTTGCCTACTGGCCAGAGGTCACCCTGTAACACTGGTATATCTCAGCCCTCAGGAGGTCGTATTGGGTGGCTTCCTCCTCGGGGAGGTCATGATAGGCCCGCTGCGCAGGCCCCTTTAGATATGGAGCCAAGATGGATGCCCACTCCGCCCGCGGCTACTGGTTCCTGGTTGCCGTCCTCTCAAATATAGAGAGGTACGACTTAATGTCGTCATTCTCAGTAAGAGGGAGTATCGGAGGTGGAGGAGGCCTCGTGGGCTCCGACCTTACCGCTTCTGCCGCTGCCAGCCGCCTCTGGATTTTGGTGAGCTCCGTCTTAGTTGCCACCTGCTCCATCTTGACAGCTTGGAGCTCCATGACCAGGGTGTTGAGGACTGTGTTCAGGTCCTGTCCTTCAGTCATTTTTTACAGATCTGGTATCCTGCCGGCTATGCCACTGTAATAAGAAGTCAAAGACACACATAAAGGTTTGGGGTTTTTAGCCCCATATACTGTAACAAAAATTGTCTCCAGTTATACAAAACTCAAAAGACACCGAAGGGAGGGAGGATGGACAGTTTATAGTAAAGGACCGGAAATGAAACTGTAGAATGCTGGGAGAATCATGGTGGAGTATGGGGGTATGATGTCATCAATTGGGAAGCAGAGGGAAGAAAGGAATCCGGAAGTGTGCATCTCTTAAAGTCATCCGGGCGATCTTCACTGCGGCGGTGTCCCGGTCTTTCTGAGAAAGCAAAGAGAGAGAGATTAGTACGCTGCCGTTGTCCCCCTGCGGGACTTGTCGCAATGCAAAACGGGTCGTTAAGCTGCTCCCCAAGCGCTCGTGCGTGACACTAGACATTTATAAATCCAAAAAGAGAATGTGAAGTCAAATACACAACTAGACATATGAACATTTCATGGAATTGTTAAAGCCAGGGTGTATTTGGAATATAAATTCTAAAAAATGACTGCAAATATGAATTGTTTTGAGGAATAATGGTATATTCATGAGGCAATTTATAAACTTGAAGATAATGAGTTGATTTTTCTTATTAAGGTAGATAGATAGATAGATACAGTGGTGTGAAAAACTATTTGCCCCCTTCCTGATTTCTTATTCTTTTGCATGTTTGTCACACAAAATGTTTCTGATCATCAAACACATTTAACTATTAGTCAAATATAACACAAGTAAACACAAAATGCAGTTTGTAAATGGTGGTTTTTATTATTTAGGGAGAAAAAAAAATCCAAACCTACATGGCCCTGTGTGAAAAAGTAATTGCCCCCTGAACCTAATAACTGGTTGGGCCACCCTTAGCAGCAATAACTGCAATCAAGCGTTTGCGATAACTTGCAATGAGTCTTTTACAGCGCTCTGGAGGAATTTTGGCCCACTCATCTTTGCAAAATTGTTGTAATTCAGCTTTATTTGAGGGTTTTCTAGCATGAACCGCCTTTTTAAGGTCATGCCATAGCATCTCAATTGGATTCAGGTCAGGACTTTGACTAGGCCACTCCAAAGTCTTCATTTTGTTTTTCTTCAGCCATTCAGAGGTGGATTTGCTGGTGTGTTTTGGGTCATTGTTCTGTTGCATCACCCAAGATCGCTTCAGCTTGAGTTGACGAACAGATGGCCGGATATTCTCCTTCAGGATTTTTTGGTAGACAGTAGAATTCATGGTTCCATCTATCACAGCAAGCCTTCCAGGTCCTGAAGCAGCAAAACAACCCCAGACCATCACACTACCACCACCATATTTTACTGTTGGTATGATGTTCTTTTTCTGAAATGCTGTGTTCCTTTTACGCCAGATGTAATGGGACATTTGCCTTCCAAAAAGTTCAACTTTTGTCTCATCAGTCCACAAGGTATTTTCCCAAAAGTCTTGGCAATCATTGAGATGTTTCTTAGCAAAATTGAGACGAGCCCTAATGTTCTTTTTGCTTAACAATGGTTTGCGTCTTGGAAATCTGCCATGCAGGCCGTTTTTGCCCAGTCTCTTTCTTATGGTGGAGGCGTGAACACTGACCTTAATTGAGGCAAGTGAGGCCTGCAGTTCTTTAGACGTTGTCCTGGGGTCTTTTGTGACCTCTCGGATGAGTCGTCTCTGCGCTCTTGGGGTAATTTTGGTCGGCCGGCCACTCCTGGGAAGGTTCACCACTGTTCCATGTTTTTGCCATTTGTGGATAATGGCTCTCACTGTGGTTCGCTGGAGTCCCAAAGCTTTAGAAATGGCTTTATAACCTTTACCAGACTGATAGATCTCAATTACTTCTGTTCTCATTTGTTCCTGAATTTCTTTGGATCTTGGCATGATGTCTAGCTTTTGAGGTGCTTTTGGTCTACTTCCCTGTGTCAGGCAGCTCCTATTTAAGTGATTTCTTGATTGAAACAGGTGTGGCAGTAATCAGGCCTGGGGGTGGCTACGGAAGTTGAACTCAGGTGTGATACACCACAGTTAGGTTATTTTTTAACAAGGGGGCAATTACTTTTTCACACAGGGCCATGTAGGTTTGGATTTTTTTTCTCCCTAAATAATAAACACCATCATTTAAAAACTGCATTTTGTGTTTACTTGTGTTATATTTGACTAATGGTTAAATGTGTTTGATGATCAGAAACATTTTGTGTGACAAACATGCAAAAGAATAAGAAATCAGGAAGGGGGCAAATAGTTTTTCACACCACTGTAGATAGATAGATAGATAGATAGATAGATAGATAGATAGATAGATAGATAGATAGATACTTTATTAATCCCAAGGGGAAATTCACATTTCATATTTGACATATGAATTAAGTTTTTTTCTTTTTGGGTGAGTTTTCTTTGTTTGCTTTATTTACGATATTGTAAATGATATGTTGAGTATCGATTAATAACGTTCAATTCAAAATTCAGAAAAATTCTTTTTCTTTCTTTCTTTCTTTCTTTCTTTCTTTCTTTCTTTCTTTCTTTCTTTCTTTCTTTCTTTCTTTCAGAAATAAAGACATAAGTGACATAAATATGTACTCTAACTGACATTTGGAAAGTATTTTAATTAATCTTGGAGTGCATTTCAAATGAAATTTAGGATATTTTCTATAAACACTGAAACTATAGTAAAGCACAAACATATTCACAATTGCTGATGTTTTGTAAATTGTGCTTTTTATGAAAATGTTACTATGTAATGTAAACTGATAGAGTTTGATATGAAAAGGACTGTTAATGATGAACAAATTCTATTTACCTGTAAAATGATTTAGTTTGGAATGCTTATCATATTTTTATGTATATCTAAATGCAATAAAAGTCTTATTCTGGAGTGGTAAAGTGTCCGTATTAAAAGGGTCACTTGTAATAATGTCCTAATGTGAAATGCAATAGAACACCTATATGAATGAAAATTCTGAATTGGAAAGAGCAGAGATCAATGTATGTTTTCTAAATAATTATAATTATTAAACAGAATTGTTGTACAAAAGTTAATATTGCTGCCTGGCAACTCCAGAGGCAAAGATTTGCATGTGTAATCTGAGTGCAAATGATTGTTTTTAAGTGCTTTGTTTTTCTCTCAAATTCCATGCATGTCACACTAATTTTTCATAAACTGGCCAAGTGCAAGTCAGTAGTGAAGGATGTGTGGAAGTGCCCCACAAAAAATGTTTTTCCTATCTCGGGCTGGATATTTGCTTGTGCCGGTGTTCCCAGAAAATTCCAGCATTATGAAAAACTGAACGCATTTGCAAACTTTATCCACAAACATACCTTTGAGTCAAATCAGCTGTGGCAAACAATACAGATTATAATCAAAGTTTCAAACCTTGCTGTAGAATCATTTGAAAGTTCTGATTGTTCTTATTTTTGCACCTGAACACCCCTTTCCATTTAAAACTAAGAAATTATGGATTCACGCACCTTGTTTCAGAGGTCCAGGAGAGTGTTACCGGAGCCTGTTCTATTACCACTGAGTGCAAAACAGGAACAAACAATGCAGTGGGTTACGTATGATTCAGTTTTATTTTGGAACCTGTCACACACACACATCTTATAGAAGATGTGGAAGGAAAACCCTCGCAGACATGGGGAGACTGTGGAAACTCCACGTAGACAGAAAGCTGGTTTGGGTTATGAACTCACTACCCACTGCACAACATTTGCTGGTGGCTTCATTTAGGCTGCATATACTGTAGTTGGAATGTATGATGACATACTTTTAAAAGAAAGCACATCTTCAGCCTACCTGGCCATTTCCATATAGGCAGTAAGTGCTTTCCATATTCATTGACTCTCTCAGACTCATTTTGTATTCCACAGTTTAACCTTTCAAATGCATACTTATTTATATAACAAGCTTATTTCTGTATAAGTTCATTTTCTTAACAAACATCCTGCTTACAGGATGTAAACATGTTTACAGGTCCATTCTCTTTTCATTTGTGCTTTTTCAGGGAGTTTTAAGTGGTGAAACAGCAAGCCCCATTACCTAACCAATAATTTAATTCTGGCTTGGTTATGAGCTTTTATTGTTTTAATACAGTATATAGAAATGACGCATTGTTGCATCTGGTTTTTCAAAATTATGTGATTTCAAAGACATTGTGCCTTATCTGGAGAATCACTAAATCACTGAAAATGTTCCAATGTGCATTTTAAATTAAAAAAATATGAATCAATGACGTTTTTGCGTATTATACTGTATAATTCAGCGAGTTTAGAAAAATGTCACTTTTCGACTTGTTTTTAAGGCTAAAATCAGTGAATTTATATTGGTAACTATCACGCACACAAGCTTCTCAAGGCTGTTGGAAATCCCCAGGGCACGTGTCACACAATAAACATTTCAGAGACTTTATCAAGGTTAAATTTAGTTGTTAAAAGACAGAATATGTGAAACTACCTAGTGGAACAAATTCATGAAATGCTTGTTTCAGGTATTTTGCGGCCCTCAATCTAATAAGGGTGTAAGACTGAAGGAAGGATGAATTATTCTAGTATTTAACTGAAAAAATAAAAAGCTACTGTAATGCTTTTCTTACATTTTAAAATAGTCACTGATACTGAAGCAAAATATTATAGTGTTTAATGTGTTTATCATGAAGGTGTTCGAATTTAGGCATAAAAATAAAATGATCGTGTCAAATATTCAGTGGATTGTTTTATCTGAATAAACCATAATATATACAGTATGAGTATTTGGAAAGTATACATTTAACAAGTAAAAGATAACAAATGTAAAAGTAGAGCACAAGAGTTGTAATACAGCAGTTAGTCTTAAGGCTAGATGAAAAATGGAACTGACACAAAACCCAAAGTTGTCACCAAAAGCGATATGAAGGCATTGAAATCTCCTTCAACTGTGCATGATCAATGATCACTTCAGATGTGTGCATTAAATTCCATAACTGCCCACAGAGATAACAGATTCTTCAAGAAGCAATGCTTTTTTCCCCCAACTGTAACTCTATCTACTTGGGAAATACACTCTTGTGCACACACTTTTATGACAGAATTCAAAGCATTCTTATGAAATCAGAGCTCTTGAGTATCTTCGCCTCTTTTCCTATACCCACACCAGCCCCAACAGTATACAGTAATAAGAAGTGGCATTGCTGCAGGTTGGAATTACTACTTATGTTAAGCATGAAAAAAAATGTCATCTTCAATCTTCATCACCCAGACAGGGGCTGCTGCTGCTCTTTATATGAAAGATTTTCTTGGCCTTGTGCTATTCTGGAAATATCTGCTACCTTCAGGGTATCAGAATGAGTCACAATTGTGCCTGTAAGTAAGTGGTGAAACTTCCTTCAAATGAAGACTAATATTAGTAAGCTTATGTATTAATCCAGGAGCAGATGAAGATGTCCAAGACTGGTACTAATTAAGATATATGGATATCAATAAGGTAATTTAATTGGTGAAAAAACATTTTTAACTAGGTTTCATAGAACTTAGTAGATGATGCCAATTGGCAAACCTGTCAGGTCATTTTGTATAGTATATTTCACAATTTTTAAAACTAAATTATGTTGGTTTTTATTGTTTTATTATAGTATGAAAAATAATCTTGAAACTGTTAAATGATTTGTATAGCTAATAAGACAAGATCAGAAGGTCCATCTAAAGCATGTGAATTTATGTTTATAATTTACAAAATATAATATGTGCACAAAGGTCATTGCCCTTGAGCAAAACACTTGCAAGTAAAATTAATTTAACAATAAGAAAAATCTATATTAAATTTGATTTAAAATTGCTTATATTGTTAAATAGTTATTTTCAGTTTAGGTGATGCATTTTATTTCAATACATGCTTCAACTTTATATTAATAAAAATGATGTGTGCATACCTTTGTTTATTGATATTCATTTCCAAAACTTAGATTTCAGAGTGTACCCTTGAGAATGCAGGAAAGAAGAATGTCACAGCCAAACCATGTAAAAATTAATTCTCGAAAGAGAGACAAAAAAGAAAAAGCAGCACATTCAATCTCTTGGGATTTACCACCAATTTTATCTTTTCACAAAAAATTTTTTTTTGAAAAGTCCATGTTGAATCAGTTTCTCCCCGACTACTTTATCTTTATGGGCCTAGTCCAACAACAGACACATCACACTAAAAGATGGAGTTCCTGGCCTCTCAGAAGCCAAACGAGAACTGACTAGTCATCTTCCAGTGTATCCTTTTTACAGATACTCTGGGTAAAAATGCCCTGAAGAAGTAGAACTGTCTGCTTCTGGAGACCTCGGGTACAAGTGGCTCCTTTGACTCACTTAGGCATGGAAGCCTTTGCCAGCTAATATGCAAAAAAATAGGAAATATACTTTGGGATGCTGGAGAATTTCTATATGAGCCTAGCCCCCATCTCCAATGCTGCGCCTCACAGGGAGATGGAAGGAATTGTGGCAAGAGCTGGCAGTACCAAGTACAGCTCTCAAGAGTCTGCTTTACCTATGACTCTGTGGAATTGGAGTGGGCACCAGTTTTAACCAAACAAAAAAAATATACAAAACAAAAGTAAATACTTAAAATACAACGAATTAGCATGCTGAAGTGCAGACAAAATAGTGAATGCTACTAAGAAAAGAACTTCAAAATGGCAGAGTGTAGCTTTTCAAAAAATCAGAAGAGCTGCCAATCTTACAGTGCTTTCAGGGCTGCTTTTTCAGTGGAGGGAAATAACCTCTGTGACATCATATGGACATTCATGTGGTCACAACCACTGTGTCACATATCCCCACCCTTCCATGGTGCCTGTCTTTGATCCCTGGAGACAATAGAAGGATACTTGTCTACAAACAAGCGGAAAATAAATGATAATCAATGCATTGTCAGTTTGTGGTAGACTTGACCCAGGAATTGTTTTGATGCTCCACACATTTCACATTAACACTATTGTAATGGTGCCTTCCCATGTTTCCTTGATGTAGCTATGATGATACTCCGCACTGTCTTTCACATTTAAAATTTTCTCTTTGTAATTAAGCTGCAGCACCAAACTGCAAAAAAAGCATGAATATGCTTCCAAATACCATCAACGAGACAAGGGGTCTCAATATAAAACCTAGCACACATTCCATACTAAAAAGCAAAAACAACAAAAAAAATGGATCTCCAAAACCATACGTATGCCACATACCACACCACGTCCCATAATAAATCTCAGATTAACTTAAAACTATGCACATGTGCACACCTTTTTAGCTAGTCCCTCTCACCTCCCACCAATAACTATGTATTTCTTAAAAAATATCTTTTCTGACTATTCATGATCTAATCCATCCATCCATCCATCCTCCAACCCACTGAATCCGAACACAGGGTCACGGGGGTCTGCTGGAGCCAATCCCAGCCAACACAGGGCACAAGGCAGGGAACCAATCCTGGGCAGGGTGCCAACCCACCGCAGCATGATCTAATCACCCTATTAATTTGTCCATGTTCATCAGTTACATCTATGTTTCAAACCATAGAAAGATGAAGGAAATAAGACAGACGAAGAAACTTCCATAAATGTGAACTTGAGGTATTATTGACCAAACTACAAAAACATCCTTTTTGCTGGTTTCTCTGTGGGTGTCAAAAATTCAATGAAGAATGAACTGTAGTACCAAGTGACAGCAGAAGAAAATGCTACATCAGCTATATAGTACTGATGTTTTTGTAGTTACAAAAATGACAAAAAAAAGTGGTCAGATAGAAAAGGAGAATTATAGGACACCGACAGAGCATATGTGCTACTGGTGGGAGCACCAGTTCACCAGATCTCAGTCCCCTTGACCTGCTCGTTTCTAAGGTTATAGAGGAAGAAGCCATTGGTGACTTTTGATCAGAATGTGATTAGAGTCAGTCAGTCAGTCATTATCCAACCCACTATATCCTAACACATTTTATATAAAAAAATCAAGATAAAGTTTATGAGTACTTTTATTTTAAAACATTTAATATCATAGTTCTATTGGATACTACACTAATTGTGGCCGAATCGAACATGTTTGTTTATTTTATTATTTTGTGAGTGGAAAGAGCAAATGCAATGTACCATCATCCAGTGTCACACCTCCTCCAGTGTAATATACTGTATGTAAAAGGATTAAATCATTTTGCCAAATAAATGTCAATTTTGAAACACATACTTTATTCTCTTTACATTCAACAGTCAACATCCGAATGTCTTTGAACTGCAATCATGATGATGTCTTGAGAGGCAGTGTCTGGGTCATCCATAGTCTCACCTTGGCCTATCTCAGGTTACAGAGGCAGTACATGTTTCTGCCTTATTTCTCACAGTAATGCACAAACCATCACAATGTGGTAAAACTTTGTAGGGCTGTATAGCAGAATGCAGCCCAATGAGTCCAAACACGACAGTCTTCCTTTTATTGTACCAATGGTTGGTTCTGTCGTGGGCGGTGTGCAGGTGTGCCTTTCATTATAAAGTATCTCCTCTTTTGTGGTGTTTGTGGATTGGTCAGTGGTGTGAGGAACCAGTCTCCAAGAGCGTACCCACTATTATCTGAAAGATAGATTATACAAGTTGTACGCAATTAACTAAAATCAATATAAATCCTATCACTTAGCTTTATTTACCAATAAGCCAGCCATCAGAAACAGCATGACCCTGAAGTCTGTGTCCCACACTACTATTTGAAAAAAAAAATAAAGGAATCGTGGGTTGAGCCGGGCCACCTTGTAACAATGTTAGTCAGGCACATTTGTGCATCATATTTTACTTAGATTGGTTCCTGCCTTGTGCCCTGTGTTGGCTGGGATTGGCTCCAGCAGACCCCCGTGACCCTGTGTTCGGATTCAGCGGGTTGGAAAATGGATGGATGGATGGATGGATGGATGGATGGATAGAATGAAAGTGCTGTTTACAAAAGCAAATTAATTCTGTGATGGTACCTTTATCACAACATTTGTGCAGTCAGTTCAGCAAATCAGCAATCACTGCAAATTGCCTTTTGATCTTGGCCTGCTCATCCTGACCTTAAAGAAACTGAATATTTCTGGGTAACATCTTAATTATATCATTCCATACAGAGGGCATGACATGGCTCAGGAATTACTGATTCCTGACGAGTCCACAAGTTCATGCTGAAAAGTGCCCTTAATCAAATACACTATGGTTGTTAAAGCCTGAAACAGAATACCAATTGCATGATTTCTGTATGATGGTCTCTGTTATGTTGACTCCAATTCAGCACATGACCCCAAGAGCATAACTCTAAAAAGTCTAAATTGGCTTATAAGCCAGTGATCATCATGAGCCAAAAAAATCATTACAATTCCTAAAAACTCGCTCCTTGCAAAGGCTGCCATTGGCAGTATCCTACAAAAGAGCTAATGTTGTACTTCCTAAGGAGATCCAGATCTTCTGATATACTGTATGAAGTAAGCTAGTAGAAATGTTGTATCAGTCCATATTAGCCAATATGGTGTACTATGCTGCAGTTTCCTAGGGAAGCAACGTAAGCACAAAAGAAGCACAATGTCTGATCAAACTTGGAGGGAAACCTCCTCCATCACAGGGTGAACCCTGTACATACTGGGAGTTGTTGTAGTAAAGAGGATGGTGGCAAAATGGGATGGCATCATGAAAAATCCCCTCAATCCCCTCCAGGAGGCACTCTCTTGGAGCACTTTTAGCCACAGGCTCATTCCAGCAAGTGTACTAATAGGCAATTCAATGTTTCCTCCCGACGTACACTTTAAGTTTTGAAACATCAGTACAACATACATTTATTTATTTATCAATTGATTGATTGTTTGACTGAATTATTTGTTCTGTGAGTCTGTGTCCTTGTTTTTTTATGTTTCTGCTGCTATATGCATCTGAATTTCCCATTTGTATTAATAAAGTTTATCTAATTTAATTGCCATTGCCAGTTATGTAGTACAACACACAACACACCCATTTTATAGACAAAATCAACAGGTTACACAAGGCACTTACTGTTAAGTGTATGTATTAAGTGTTATTGCCAACATTGAAGACGGCTCAATTGAGAGAACATATCATATAATTTTGAAATATACTATAATAAGTTACAGAACATTGTATTGTGACTGACAAGTCATTAGAATGTGCAGTTAAGATTTTCTGTTGACTTCATCTTTGTGATGCTTGGTGTCACAAATGCCAACACCAAAAAGGTCTGTGTAGGACTTACAGATGGATAAAACTTGCCTTAATGTTAAGCCAGTTTTTATGCCAGTTTTATGTTTTATAAATCCCATCTTTAGCTTAAGAAAAGTCTTACCTATGTTACTGAGCATAAGTAAATTTTATATATGAGACCCTTGGAGCTTTATTAGGTTAGGTTTAGGTTTAGGTTTCTTTATTTAGTCATGTTTACACAAGAAAACATGAAATTTGCCTTCTCAGTTGCATCTAATAACAGGTAACAGACAGAATGAACTAAAACAGACAAATAGAAATAAGAAAGGTTAAGGTAAGGCAGTTAGATAAAAAATATTTACACCTAAAAAAAAAAAGGTAACAGGATATATATCAAAACCTTAAACATTATCTCCGATATTTCTTATTGGAAAGTCATATGGCACTAGGAAGAAAGGAGTTTCTGGAGCGATTTGTGTGGGTTTTCAAAGCAACTATCCTTCCTGATTTACTGCAGTTTAGTTCTACATGTAATGGATGTCTGTCATCAGTTGAGATGATTTCCAGTTTCTTTAGCATTGCCCTCTGACACACACTAGTCAAATCATTTACATCAGCCCCAATAACTTTAGCTGCATACTTCGTAATCTGCTGGAGCTTTTTTGAGTTTTGGTTTGTCAGACTATTAAACCAGGCAATGAAACTGAAAGTGATCACAGACTGGATCATACTGCGATAGAAGGACAACATGAGGTCCTTGTCTACTTTAAATAGTTTGAGTTTATGGAGGAGAAATAAGCGCTGGTTGCATTTAGAAAATAATTTTTTTGTATTTGTATTCCAGTTAAGATTGTTATCTAGGTAAGTTCCTAAGTATTTATATTCATTCACTATTTCTACCTCCTCTCCCAGAACTACAATAGGTGAACATACAGATTTCTGTCTCTTAAAATCAAATATCATTTCTTTGGTCTTTTTTACATTCAGAGTGAGAGAGTTTTTATTGCACCAGTTTACCATACAGTCCACTTGATTTAGATAGTGGCTTTCATCCTCCCCAGATATGCATCCTATGATCATTGTGTCATCCGCATACTTAATAATGGAGCAGTGGTCATTGTTCTATCTCAGGTCACTTGTGTACAGAGTAAACAGTAATGGTGATAAGACACACCCCTGTGGACTTCCTGTGTTTGAATTAATGGCTATTGAAACAGTGTCCTGAACTTTAACTGTCTGTGAACGATTTAAAAGAAAGTTCTGAATCCATAGTGTGATAAATGGGTTTACATTCATACTGTTTAATTTCCCAATCAGTATATGAGGCTGTATAGTATTGAACGCTAAAGAAAAATCCAAAAATAGTGCTCTGACATATGAACCAGGCTGATCAAGAAAGGTATAGATTTGATGTAAGATAACAAGCAGAGCATCTTCCACACTTCTGTTTGCACAATAAGCAAATTGATTGTTGTCTTGTCTCTGTCATTAAAATGTTTTTCACCAAGTGTTCAAAGCATTTCATTGGAATAGATGTAAGTGCCACTGGTCTATAGTCATTTAAACATCTTGGCCTAGAAACCTTAGATACAGGGGTAATGATTGATTGTTTCCACAGATTAGGTACAATACCACAGGTCAGAGACCAGTTAAAAAGCAAATGAAAAACTGGGGAGAGCTGCTTAGAGCAAGACTTTAAGAGCCGAGCTGATATGCCGTCTGGTCCCACTGCACTATTTGTTTTGGCTAGCCGCAAGCCTTTTTCCACTTCAGTTAAACTGAACACAATCACAGCAGAATACCTGGTATTTTTATAAAGCATTTCCTTTATTTCTGTATTTTGGGTGCTGAAATCACTTGTTTCAAATCTGGCATAAAAGTTATTCAGTTCATCTGCTGTCAGCTGGAAAATCCACATTCTTTTTAGGGCCCAGTCCTGTAATTGTTTTTAGTCCCTTCCAGACCTGCTTTGGATTGTTATCATTGAACCACCTCTTGATTTTTTCCCCATACATCTTTTTATTTTGTTTAATTAACCTGTTAATCCTTTGCTGTAAAATTCGCTTATCTTCTAACTTATTTTCTTGATGTGCATGTTGCTTTTGCAATAGTAATGCTTTAACCTCTTTAGTGATCCATGGCTTACTGTTTGGGTACACCTTGACAGATTTTTTCTTAATGATCATAGACTCACAGAATTGAATATATTCGCTGACAGTATAGGTGGCCTCATTCAGTGACTGTGAGGATGTCAGCAGATCCCAATTTGTACTGGAGAAGCATTCCTCCAGTTTTGTGTTGTTCGTATGGCTGGTTTTTCTTGTTTCAGTTTCTGTTTGTACTTCGGGAGAAGATGAACAACTACGTGGTCAGACGCACCCAGGGCTGCTCTGTGATGCGATATGTAGGCATTAGGGACATTTCCATAGCACTTGTCCAGAGTTTTGTCCCGTCTAGTGTTAATATTCACATATTGATGGTAATTTGATAATACTGACTCCAGACTGCATAAATTAAAATCACCCATCACAAGTTTGAAAGAACCAGGTGATTTGGTTTCTAGTTTATGAGCAGTTTCAAGAATTGATTCAGCTGCAGCTCCCACATCAGCATGCGGCGGAATGTAAATGACTGTCACAAATAACTGATTAAACTCCCGTGGTAGATAGTATGGACGAAGTCCGACAGTGAGTAATTCAATAATTGGCGTGCAGATGCGCTCTTTTTCAGTGATATTCCTGCACCACCACCCGTCTGCTTACCAGAAGCTGGATTTCTGTTTTGCCGTACACAAACAAATCCATCTACTTCGACTGCTGTTTCCGAGTCTGTATTCTTAAACCAAGTCTCCGTAAAGCACATCAGACAGCTTTCACAGTACAGTGATCCCTCGCTATATCGTGCTTCGCCTTTCGCGGCTTCACTCTATCGCGGATTTTATATGTAAGCATATTTAAATATATATCACAGATTTTTTGCTGGTTCGCGGATTTCTGAGGACAATGGGTCTTTTAATTTCTGGTACATGCTTCCTCAGTTGGTTTGCCCAGTTGATTTCATACAAGGGACACTATTGGCAGATGGCTGAGAAGCTACCCAACTTACTTTTCTCTGTCTCTCTTGCTCTGACTTTCTCTGATCCTGACGTAGGGGGTGTGAGCAGGGGGGCTGTTCGCACACTTAGACGATACGGACGCTCGTCTAAAAATGCTGAAAGATTATCTTCACGTTGCTACCTTCTGTGTGCAGCTGCTTCCTGAAGCGACATGCTGCACAGTGCTTCGCATACTTAAAAGCTCAAAGGGCACGTATTGATTTTTGACTTTGTTTTTCTCTGTCTCTCTCTCTCTCTTTCTCTCTCCCTGCTCCTGACGGAGGGGGTGTGAGCTGCCGCCTTCAACAGCTTTGTACCGGCGGTGCTTCGCATACAGCCCTATTGATTTGTTTGCTTTCCTCTCTGTTTCCTTTGAAGAGGAAGATATGTTTGCATTCTTTTAATTGTGAGATAGAACTGTCATCTCTGTCTTGTCATGGAGCACAGTTTAAACTTTTGAAAAAGAGACAAATGTTTGTTTGCAGTGTTTGAATAACGTTCCTGTCTCTCTACAACCTCCTGTGTTTCTGCGGAAATCTGTGACCCAAGCATGACAATAGAAAAATAACCATATCAACATATGGTTTCTACTTCGCGGATTTTCTTATTTCGCGGGTGGCTCTGGAACGCAACCCCCGCAATGGAGGAGGGATTACTGTACTCGTGAAGGTATCGCGCAGATGCTCTCAGCTCGTCCAGTTTATTTCGCAAGGACTGTGCGTTGCTCATGATGATGGTTGGCAAAGGTGTTTTAAAACTTCTCCGTCTCAGACGTACTCGTAGTCCACCTCTTTTTCCTCGCTTTCTGGGTATGAAAGATTTTAATTTGTCCGGTATATTAGTAATACACGGGGAGTAACTGGTAGCTGGTCTCATAGATAGCAACGCATCCCGTCTGAACCCAAAATTGGACTCGCCCCAGGTCGTCTGACCCCTAACTCAAAAGACAGACTTCAAAGCTTGCGCAGGCCCAAAATGGGACTTGGGCATTTAAAAACTCAAAACTCTCAAAATACTCAAAAGTACCCTTCAAAACAGAGGGTAACTGAAAACCCCTGACATGAGTAAACAGAGACAAATGAAAAATCTTTATAAATGAGGAATTCATATAAACAAAAGAAGAACAAAGAAGGGAAAAAGGCAATAAGTAGATGAAAGGGTATAACTTAAAAGGCAACTCAAAGCTAACAAATCCAGTTCATAATCTAAAGGCAGAAGTCCAAATGCAAAGCAAAAATCCACAATAAACCAGCAAAATAAAAAAATAGTACTACAAAGATGAAAGTACTCTACAACACGCAATGATGCTCTGTTGGAATCAACTCCTCTTTTTCAGTATAAAGGCTGAGGGTGGTCCCACAGTCGTGATGTTATGGTGGTCCCACCTCTTGGGGGATCCACCCACAAAACACAAGGAATAAAGAAAAAAAAACAGAAACAGGCATTGCATCATGATTAAGCAATATTTACAAAAATATTAACATAAAAATTAAAAACATAAAAAATAAAAAATCCATCCATCCATCTATTATCCAACCCGCTATATCCTAACTACAGGGTCATGTATAAATAAACAAGCCAGGGAAGAGCCCCTAGGTGAAACATAACATTATCACTGTAGGCTAAATCAGCCAAGGAGTTCTCACTTAAAGGGCACAGAGCAGGCTAATTTGGGATCATTTTTAAAAATGTGACAATAACTGAGAGATTTCCCTCCACAAAAAAACAGTTAGGAAGACGGTACACACTAGTTGGGCCTGAAATATTTAATGGTGGCATTGGGTTGGGTATGGTGTGAGGGCAAATTATTAAGTATTGATCTGTTTAAATAAGATACAGTAACTGCTGGAACTGTCTGTCAGTATTCTGCATATGACCACTGACTGGAAATAAAAAAGATCATTAGGCCAGGAAAGAGAAATGGGAAAACGTTTGTTTGCTTGCCAGAATGCATTCAGAAAAAAAGCTGTAGCATGAGATATATATTTGTAAGATGCTAAGCAGCATTTGTTTTTTTGTTATATTATATGTTTTCTTTCACTTTTTCTGTGGAGTTTACATGCTTGCTTGAATCCAAATACTGTCAACTAATGATGAGCAGGGCAGGCATTACGACAGTCAACACTGAATGTAAAAGACAAAAAGTATTTCAGTGTCATACCCACTTTTGTGCTTATTAACAAATGTATGGGCATAGAAAAGAATATATGAAGAATAAATGGCCAATAACAGAAAATTGAGAATTATTAATTATGAATTAAACAATTTATAAAACAGGAACTTGGACTGCAAATATTTAATACAAGTCAAAATCTGAACTTTGTGAGCTACCAGTTGAATAAACAGCCATCACTCAGGACCTGAACAAAAGAAAAAAAGCAGGACCAAAAACAAAAGAACAGATTGAAGTAAAATCTAAAGTAGATGTGTACCCAGACTTGAAAAGACTTGTCTTCCATCATCTGTATTTTTACATAAGTATTTTTATAAGACTCTTTTCAAATATGTAACCTAACCACTGTTTTTACTTTATTTTATTACTTTTTCTTTATAATAATATTGATTTTATACTGTTTGATTGGGTCAAGGTATATTGTTATGAGCAGCTGAGACAGAAAGCAGTGTGGCGAGTATTTGACACAGGGGTAGCTCAGTTCTGAAGAAAATTATTTGGTCTTCTTATGTAGAACTAGTAAGTCTCTGTGCTTGAAGCAGCTGTCCGTGTACTGGTAAGGCTGTACACGTGAGACACTGTAAAATAGATATACCTAACATTCAACAACATACCTGACAGCATGGGTGAAACAAAGTAATGAACATAAGAATTTCCATGGTAATATACTCAAGAAATAGTGAAAAGAGTACCTGGTGGGGGTGACTACCATATTCCCAAGTGGGTTAACAGCTACATAGAATGTAGTGCAGAGAGTGGGCACCTGCTTTGGTGATTGGCACAGGTGTTGCTTAACTGTTTGGTTTGCTTCTACTGAGTTAGTAAATCTCTTTGCTTAAAGCAGACGTTCATGTGCAGATAAGACTGTGCACTTTGGGTGATACAAAGCAGATATATTAAAAGTATACATGTATTTCCACATCAAAACAGTATATATCCGGAACTTTTAGAAAAATCTAATTTAAAAACTAACCCAACTAACATGCAGGAATTCTTGTTTCACGGTGTAAACATTTATTAGCATAATCAGTTTGTGATTTCTGGACTGATATAAAAACAGAAACTAGGAAATAACCAGTTTTGCTTAGTAAAGATTGGAATCCAATTGGATGGGAAAAAACCTGCAGCCAGACTGGGTTGAGTTGAGGGGAGCCAAAGATAGATGATGTGGATTGTGGTGGGACAGTCTGTGCAAGCGTCCATAACAAGTTGTTGATTCCAGTCCATCCTGACTGTAATTGCTGAAATCACAATTGCAATTGCAACAGTTTTATGACACCCAGATTATCCTCTGCCATTTTAACTTCAAGTGGATGCCTCTAATGTTGAGATGTGTGCAGTTTTACCTCAGTGACTTCTGCATACAGGCAAACTGCACCCATATGTGTTTTTTTTTCTATGAAGCTCTCCCAGCTAAACAAAAATTATGATGTAGGAAAGCAGGAATTATTAGCCATTAATTTGGCTTCTGAACACTGAAAATGCTGGTTATAGGATAAAGGGTTGCCATTCTTGAACTTTACTGATCATAAAAATGTAACACATTTTAAGATGGCCAAATGCCTCAATGTTAGGCATGCATGATGGGCATTATATTTACGTCATTTTAACTTTGTAATTTCTTTATTGAGCCATTGATAATAATGCAAACTTGGGAGGTTTATACTTTCTAGGAATGCTGCTGACTGAAGTTTTGCTTTTTTTCCTATTGTCTGTTGTCAACTGACCATAACTCAAAGGTAATATTAAAGGACTGGCATTATTAAGTTCCATTTATACCAATCAGTTTGGATCTACTTTGTTTTGTTTAATGTATATGCATTATGTAGTTAGTAATTTGTAAATTGGTAATTGCATTTTACATGCAAACATGTTGCAGAGCTTTAAACCTGCACTCAGTAAAGAACACTATACAAAAATAAATTGAATAAATATCAAAGTTGGGCAATTCTTTCTACACCAGAGTTCTCCAAAAACATACATGGAGGTGTTTTCTGTTTTGAACGGATTCAGGGTTATAAGCCCCCTAATATCTAATATTTCATCAAGGTCTTCAAATTCCAGCGTATCTGGTTTTATAAGCAACTTCAGCACTGTTTATGCCCATGTATGTTGAAAACAGATGCCCCTATTAAGAATTTGCTAGCCAAAGGTGAAATATCCCCTAAACACCAGAAAGGAGAGACGAACAAAAGGTGTGACCTCCAGTTGAGTGTTCTGTCCCAGAAATTGGCTCCTACTCTACATACGTTTTTTCTTTTAAACTAATAAAACAGATAGGGACATTTTCTTATAAAAAGGTAATTCCAATACACTACAAAATTTCTAACTGTTTCAATAAAGCAGAGCAGAATAAGAGATTTAAGAATTTATTGATTCCCACTAATTGGGTTCTCACATGTGGTATATAGCTCATTAGGAAAGTCCATTCCTGGGTTCCTACCAGAGATGTCTATGTTCCCAAATTATATTGATGTTTCATAGGCATTCATCTAAACTTGAGTGGTTTGATGTCTGCACCTTAGGAGGAAGCCTCGACAGAAATACATAATTTAATAATAAAACAAAAGCAAAACATTATTATTTTTTCCATTTCATTTTGTTTCTTGTTATGGACAGTTTTGAAAGAACAGAATGCCCTATGACAGTGGATATTAAACTTTCTTTCTCACAATCCAATTTTTCCTTTTGTGTGTCTTTACGACTGGCAATTGCCACAGAACATCATCCATGGGATCCATCCCCTTTGAAGAGCTATTGCAAATTGATGTCTGGGGGTGGGGGGATTCCCCTTTGAAGAATGGTCAACATTGCCATCCCAGGGTTCGGGTCCCCTTTGGAGAATCACCGTCAATCGACATCAAGTTCCCTCTTCTAGTATTGCCACTGATCATTGTCTGGGGGGATTGTTTTCCCCTTGAAACCGGCAACCCACTGCAAAGCATTCTTCAAACAATTTGTGGCCCTTTCTCATTCAGTATTATTGTTAATTCACAACTCAATGCGATCTATGCACAGACATCACAAGACAACTCATAGTTTAAGAAACATTACTCTATGACAAATTTAAAAAAAGAAAAGAAGATGGACAAAGTACAATGGAGTGAACAGAAATCAGCTGACAAGCCAAGGTCAAAAATTACAAAAAAAATCACTCAAAGCGAAACATGCAAATCTAGCATCGGTAAACCAAACTGTACTCAAAATAAACAAAGAAAAAATGTAATAACGCATGCTCACGATCTTTAGTCATCATTCTAAAAAGACAGAAATAATTCAGTAATGGATTAATTGTTTGGACACCTAAAACTATGGGTAGACATCTTAAATAGGTGTGAAGCGATACCCCAATATATCATGTGATTTCTGTGTCACATGAATGGCAACCAGCATAACAATAGTAAATAATGTGGCTGTGGCCATGGAATGGTCCAGTCAAAAGGCTGGCAACCACAGAACATTCAAGGAACTTTGTTGTAAAATAAAGGATTGATTTCTGGCTTTGTTAACTATATTGAATTTAGCAATGTGTTTTAATTTTGACCGATGTCAAAAATCCCTACCACTTGAAATTTGGTCCATCTGGACTTTATTTAAAACCCCTGGCAGTCACAGTACATAAAAGTCTAGGTATTGTCAAGTATATTGAAAATTTCTAAATAAAGTAAAAATTGAAAAGGCGTTAAAAACAATATAATAACACAATGGTATCTCAGTGTCCTGTCCTTTATTTCACTTTTTGCCCTGGACAATTAAATACTGTTGAAGGAATATCAGTTTAGGGACCATAGCAATACAGCAAGTATCAATACCAGCACCCAGTCCCCCTTCTTAAACCTGCGAAGTTGACTTGTCTTGTTGTAATCACGTTTCTGTGCCTCATGCTCATGCTGAAGATGTTCCACTGCAATAGAGGACAGTCTGGAAATCTGTTACTGCAGTGACACAACTCTGTCAACAAACCTGCCCCCTCAAGGTGTCAGATGAGTCCCTTTCCATTCTTCTCAAAAAATGTCTTAACACACCTCGTGGTCGGCAGCCAAAGAGTAGTTCAAAAGGGCTCAGCCCTGTACATGCCTGCAGAGACTCCCTAACAGCAAACAAGTGGAAGGGCACTACTGTATCCCACAAGGTCAGGTCATCATGGGCAACTTGTTGAATCATCTGTTTTAGCGTTTTATTAAATCATTCAGTCAGGCCATTCGTCTGTGCATGATAAACCGTGGAGTGTAACTGCTTAATTGCAAAGCGTTCACATAGCTGTTTCACGATGCAAGACATAAAGGGCATGTCCTGATCAGTCAGAATTTTGCAAGGGATACCATTATGTGTGAACATTTCTGAGAGTACCTTTACAACAGAGTGGGCGTCCACCTGTCACAGCACAGCCACTTCTGGGTATCTTGTGGCATAATCAACTAATGCAAGCATATACTGAAAGCTACTTTTACTCTTGGGAAGCGGGCCAACAATATCGAATCCCATCCTCTCAAAAGAGATGTCTAAAATAGGCATTGGTACAAGGGGTGCCCTGGCAGGTCTGTGAGCAGAAACTATTTGACAGTCAGGACAAGCCTTATAAAATCATTCCACATCCCGGCCCATATTCACCCAATAAAAATGTTTTGAAATACGTTACCCCCAAAATGTGACTGTGAGCAATTTTTAAAACCTTCTCCCTATGCTCACTTGGCACTACCAACTGCTCGGTACGCCCATCACCCATGCAATCAGAAATCACCCAATACAGAAAACCGTCCTTAATTAAAAAATGTGGTTTTTAAAATTCGGGTCCTCTCTCTCCAGATAGTAAGATTCATTTGCAACATGGGCTTATATGAATCCAAAATCCAAGTTGCAATCAGCTCATTGCAGGCAAGCAAACTCCGTCTGGATGGCTTCCTCCGTGTTTGATGGAGCATCGCACTCACCTCCCACTGCTACTTTGTTTTCGTCTGGGTCGATATTGAGTGTCAGATCTGGGGAGACTTTTGGAACACGCGATGGCAAGAAAAAGTCTGACAGCTGTTCTGGGTCTTCACCTGAGGATATGTCCTCCATCTTGCTGGACAATTCCGGTTCAATTTCACACCCGGTTCCTCGACTGACATTGTCTGTGATGAGCCCCTCTCTATCCACTATGGGGGAAGGTGCTCTGCAGGTGGCCAAGACCTATGGGAAGAGGGCATTCCTTTTTCCTATTAGGAGTGGCCAGGGTGAGGTGTCTGATATGGCAGTCCAAACCATGTCCCCATGGATGCAGTGGATGTTCACTTTGTCTGTGGCCTTATAAGGAGTCTGCGGGAGAAAGTCACGGTGGACTACGCAGAGGTCGCTACCAGAGTCCAACAGTGCTGAGAATTCCTGTCCGGCCAAAAAATAGAGACCTTAAAATTGTCCTTCTTTAACATCTTGCGGGAAACTTGTGAGCCGCATACCTGGGCCAGACCGATAGCCATTGGTTGTGCAGTTGGGAGGTGGCACTCCGGAGCCAGATGTCCCGGTTGATCACAGCAAAAGCAGCTGTGTTCAGTCCGCACTATAGTGTTCCCAATATGGATTTATAATGTCCCTTGCATCACCCATCAGTGACGGGCACATATAGCGCGGCCTCAGTAGGCTCAAAATTGTTTCTGCAGCGCTCTGCTGCGAACCTGTTGTTGTCTCAGCAATGAACAAGCAGTCCGACTCCTCCACAAACATGGCAGGCGTGCTTCGGCTTGCCGTTTCATTGTGGGGGTCCAAAAAGAGTTCAGAAACCTCATGATATATATAAATAAATACACACACACACACACACATATATATATATATATAGGTTAATGTTGATAATGATATCAGATGGCAGAGATATGGGGAGACAGTTAACTGGAATGGAAGCGAAAGAAATAAGATAAGTATAATATTAAAATTAATTGGGCTTGAATTTAAGTTTAATATTAATTAATTCAAGATTAGTTATCTGATTTATAAGTAATTTATAAGACTTCTTGACAGATTTTTGTATCTGAAGCATTTAATGCATGTTTGTTGTCATTGTATTTGAAATAAATAATTTTTTATTAAATATCCTTCTTATGCCTGATTTTTTTCAATTAAAGGAACTTTTTACTTTTATACTCAAAAATAAATTTAAGAACATGTACTTTTATACTTTTACTTGAGTAAATATGATTAACACATTGTAAATAAGGAGGGTAGTAGTAGAAAGAACCATGGACAGGGTACCAGTTTGAAAAAAATGCTATTTGTCAAAACACATCAAATATATTTTAGAAAACACTATGCCTTTTAGCATTAATGTACACTACATTATTTAAATCAATCCATCATTCCAACATGTAAAAATTTAATCAGTTATTTGTGAATATCAATATTAAAATATGACACGGATGAAATTAAACCTATTTGTCTGCTGTACTGAAGTACATGATTTCAGACGTGATAGAGTACAAATTATTTTGTCTATTCTTTCAGTCTCATTTTTACAGAGAGCAGTAAGTCCCTTTGCTTGAGGCACATTTTTCACAAGCAGCAATAGAAACATGGCAAAGTGAAAAAAGAAGCACCAAAAATGAAATTAAGAACATTCTATAATGTTTCTAGAATATGTAATGACGTTTTTGCAATGGAGAAATTTTAATTTTCTTCAAAACAATATAGTATTCAGGTGGACGTGGTAATTTGTTGTTCGTCTATTTGCAACAGCAAGAGGCAGAGTGATGGTGTATTGTTTACCAAGTGATAGTCCTCCATTAGACACATATCTCTGTTCTAATCAATGTTGGTATTATTTTATTACATTACCACCAAAGGGCAACACACACATACATACACACACACACACATATATATTGTGGCAATCGGCTGGGGGTGGTATCCAGCTGGGACGTCCGGGAGGACCGGAGAAGGGCTTACGCCTCCTCCAGACCACAAGGGGGCGACCGCCCTGGTTACTGTGGGAACCACGGGAACGGAGCATGGAAGCTCAACCCTATAGGGGCCCGTGGTCACCGCCAGGGGGCGCCCCAATGCCTGAGGAGCCCTGGCCCTCAGCATTTCCGCCACACCCGGAAGTGCTGGGGGGAAGAAGACCAGGGACACCCAGAGTGCTTCCGGGTGCGCAGCCGGTACTTCCGCCACACTGGGGAGAGCTGGCGGAAGCTAATCGGGAGGCACCTGGAGCACGTCCGGGTGTGTATAAAGGGGGCCTCCTCTTTCCATTTGATGGCTGGAGTCGGGAGGACGAGAGACAAAGTCTTGGAGGAGAGGAGAGGAGTGGAGGCTGACCTGAAGAAGGCATCATTGAGAAGGACTGGACTTTGGGGGAGTTTGGGGGTGGTGTGTGGCACTTTATTTGTAAAAATTAGTTATAATAAACGTGTGGTGGTGCTTATTACGATGTCCGCCTGTCTGTGTCCGGGCTGCTTACCACAATATATATATGCAACATATAATACAATATATATATTGTGACCAGTAGGGGGCAATGCAGCCTCCTAAACACAATAACACCCAAACACACTTTATGCTCAAGTAAAGGCTTTTTATTTAACCCCAAAACCTTCTCCACAAGAATACCAAAACGAAAAACAAAAAAAACCACCAAGCACAGTAGCCCACTGCCTTCCAACTCTGAGTCAATCCAAATGAGACAGTGGGTTCTTTTTTAAACTCAACCCAGGAACTATATCCAGTCTCCTCTCCAAGTCATCCTAAACAGTGCAAAAACCAGGGCAGTCCTCCCCCGGCAGGGTTGCGTTAGCAGACTCCATTCCCCATGCAAACCTATGAGTGTCCTAATTGGGTTTAGTCCTGAGAAACACTGCCACCTGCCATGTGAGGGAATGACCTGCTCCCGGTGAGCCCATTCTCTCTGTCCTTCCATTATGGCCCCCTAACCGTGTGTGAAACCTATCCTTCCTTCTGGGCACCCACCTACATATATATATATACATATATATTATATGTTGGCGGACAGCTAGTGCCCTTCCCTGGCCGATTTACCTTTGGAGTGGAAGGACATGGAGAAAGAGCTTGCATGGGACACTGTAGCTAGATGGCAGTCCCCCTGGGTTACAGCAGTGCCTTAGATTCCCACAGGGCACCATGGGACATGGAGTTCTGCAACTCAGTCCTGTTGGCTCTGTGGCTGTCACCAGGGGGTTGCTGCAGGGACTGTGGAACCCCAACTTTGTTGGGCTTCCGCCTCACCCAAAATTTCTTCAGGACCACACTAACAGGCCAACAGAAGTACTCCCGGGTGCAGCATAAGAGGAGCAAGTTGCCACTGCTCCATGAGCCAGAGTAGATAGGAAGCAGGACAAAGCTTGCTGGAGGAGAAGTGGATGCAGAAGGAAAGACAGAGAGAGAGAGAGAGAAAGAAGACAAAGTGTTACAGTAGGCTGCTTTGTGCTTACTATATTGTGTTTATTTGTATTGTGCTTTGGTGGTGGGAAACAATAGGGAAGTGCTTCCAACAACAGAATAAAGCCTGTGTGTTGTGCTGAACTTATGGCTTCATACTGTATATTCACATCTGACACAGACAGACATATTAATTATTAAACACGAGAATTAACAGTAGAATCCCTGAAGCCAACAATAAAAGTGGTGGTGTGGGGATTGACACATTTGCAAAACAAAGACACTGATAAAGAGGTGCAAAGGAATTTAATGTGGCCCGGCAATACAACTTTTTTCGTAGGCTTCAGGGATTCTAGTGTTAAGGGTTAACTAAATGCAACTTAAAGCTGAAAGTGCAAGAGGTATCTGCCTTGTCTTAGTGAAGCTACCAACATAATTTTCCAAGGTTAGAATGAGATAAAGGAGTAACAAACACCCCTCCAGAAAGCAGGGATAAACTGATGTGAAAGCCCAAACACCCCTTTTAAGTAGCGGTGCTAAGATCAACAGGACAATCTGCAAAACACCCATCTTAACAAAGCAGTTTTCAGAATTGACATGAGTCAGAAATTACTGGTGATATTAGTTAATTAGAGGAGGTAATACAATTATGCATATTAAGACTCAGATGACATATTAGATGAGGTAATGGTAATTAGAAAAAGAATAAAAGTAGATGAATTGTTGAATTGGTTGCTCACTCCATGGACTGAGACATGTGTGCACATCTCTGTACAAATAAAGAAATGTTCTGCATTCTCATCTGGGCTTCCGTAACTGTCATCTTTGAAGTTGGAGGAAAGATTTTTTTCACAACAAGCACGAGCAACTTTTATATATGAGGCACTTGGTCTCTAAGCCAAATATCCAGCCGCACATATGAATGAATGGCAACAATGTTTCTTTAGTTAAGACAGTGGTTCTCAAACTGTGGGGCGGGCCCCCCTAGGGGGGCGCGAAGTAACAAAAAGGGAGGCGCGAAGATGTGAAAAAAAGAAAACAAGAATCAAAAATATGAAAAATACATCTATTGAAACCAAAACAAATTAACTTAAACTACATTCTGATACTAGAAAAATAAATATAGAGTTAGATAAATGTCGATAAAAATTAAGTAGGTATAATAAAATATGCATCTATGATATAACATTCATCCATCCATCCATTTTCCAACCCGCTGAATCCGAACACAGGGTCACGGGGGTCTTTCCTTTCAAAAAAACGTTAGGGGGCATGATTAAAACTGTTATGAAAACTCGGGTCACAAATACTTAAAGGTTGAGAAACGCTGAGTTAAGAGACTTTATGCATGCCTTTTTCATTACCTGTAGGGAGCTTACCTTGAGTTCTCCTGTATTACTGTATATTTCTCATGGAACTTACAAAGAACAGCTAGGTCATTACTCTTTGGTCTTTATGAAAAATGGAATGATCGTTTGAAAATCTGGCTGCTTTGGTCCGTGGTAAGATGAGATTTAATAAACATGCTTTTGCCTGTAAGACTGTGCTCTGTTACTCTACCTTGATCACACTGAAAAATTTTCAGAAGTTGAGAACCAAAAAAAATGTTAAAAGGCTAGCCACAAAACCAAAATATAGCTAAAAAAGTTGAAGTCTAACTTTTCCCTAACAATGATACATCTTTACAGTCATTAGATTTTTGTATAAGAATCCAAAAGCTTGGACATCAAGTGCTGTGTGCTGCCATTTTAAACAGACTCGGTATAATTAATTCATGTGCAACGTAACAGCAAAACCTGCGATAAGCAACAACGTTGCTGTCAACCATGATAGCCACACTATCATGATGTCCTCAAGAAACAAAATGACATTGTGATAATGAAAAAAAGGTAAATTTTAATAACCATTAAAATAAACATTCATAAGCTCAAAATAACAATGCAGAGTGAAATAAAATCATTTTTCAAAACTTTTAGATTCCTTGAGATAAAGTGAATGAGCTCAGTACTTACCTATTTTATATATTAATGAGTACACACATTCAGTAGGGTATAGAGAAAAGTATTAAAAATTGAAAGTAACCAAGTGAAGATGCATTTGGTCACTTTCACATCTTATCACACATGCTGAAAATAAAACAAAGCCTAGAATATGAATGCAGTGAACTGAATAAAATAGATCTTAACATGAATAATTAATATTTTAGGCAACATCCTATTGTTCTAATGTGATTGCTAATACTAGAAAAAATAGTTTTACAATAGTAATAGTCTGAAATAAAGTGAAATGTTAAGATAAGAAAAAAATTATGTCATTTTATAATAGGTTTAACTTATGTTTAAAGTGCACTAACAACTAATGATTACAACAATAGTCCCATTAAACTGTTGAGTATTTGGAGAACAAATTAATAACATGGCTCACATGTAATGGCAAGAACATAGAATAAAATATACAAAAGAGGCTACTATGTAGTGTCATCCATCCATCCATCCATTTTCCAAACCCGCTTATGTTCCCTTAAATTAACAGTATTGTTTGACTTGCATGAGCAGTATGGTGGTGCAGTAGCTGGTTCTGCTGCCACATGAAAACAAGGTTCTGGATTTGAATCTCATTCCCAGCTGTCATCTATGTCTTCACATTCTTCCCTTATCTGCTGGTTTTTTCTCTGGTTTTGATTTTCCATCAACGTCCATTATTCAAAGACTTGTCTTAAGTTAATCAGTGATTCTAAATTTCTCCTATATGGGTGTATACATATGTGAGCCTCAGTGATTGACTGGTGTATTGTCCATGGCTGGTTCCTGTCTTGCACCTAATGCTATCAGGATAGGTGCCAACCTTTAATGACCCTAAATTTTATTAAAAGAATGTTATACATCAATTATGCTTATTTAGTCAACACTGAACACTAGCCCTCTCTATTTTTCACAAAGACAAGTGTATAAGCAGAAATAATGGCACCCTTCTAAGCAATCCATATTACTTGAGTGGTGTGGTGCAGTAGACTATCTCTTGTTACTATCCTAAAGGCACCACACATTACAAAACCATAACACAAGTGTTGATTACCTTTTTAATATTCATTAAAACATGATGAGCCTTAAAATCCAATTAAGGTATTCTGGAACATCCTGAGATCAAATTTAATTTGCAAAACTGCAAGAGCCTTTTAACTAAGGAACCTAAATTAAGAAAAGACTGTCATTTTTAGCAAGTCCAATAGAGGAAGTACTCTGTGTGGTTTTATTTGAATTGCTACATGATACCAGAGAAAGGCTTCACTTATTTTGCAAAGAGAACATTAAAGCATAATTATTATTTGCAGTATGTGCCCAGGATCTGGTAATCCATGTTATGCTTCTGAAAGGTCCTCCAAATTTCAGTGTCATCTTGTGTTGTGTTAACTGTATATACCAAATAAGATTTGAAAAGACTAATAAACTACTCCAATGATAGACCTGCTTGCCCATGACAATCCAAAAGTCTTCAGAATGAGAAGAGAATGTTTTTCAATATATCCAAATATCTCACAACATGTTGTGTTGTTCTTCTTACATTTCACCTTTATTGTAGTTTTTGTGCCTGAAATGTTTTCCTTTTATGAAGGCATCTCTCTACAGGCCAAACCTCTCTTCACTGTCAAATTGCAGAAGACACATTATGAAAGTATAACAATCCTAAGCACCTTACTGCTGTGCTTAAGTTTAACTTAGGAAAGATCAATGGTTTTCTCTTCCTGCCTTTAGAAGCTCCAAGTATATACTAAAATGATCCTTGCCTGTTTAAAGAATTCCTCTTAACCAGTAAATAAACTATTAACCTTCACAATAAACTAAGCACTTAAAAAAAACAACAGAAACTTCAATGAGCTATAGCTTATTAACAACATATAATACAAATGCATTTACATATACAAAAAAATAATGTTTAATGATAATAAAAGTGACTTAAAATGAGTATATTTATGAATCAAAGGTTTTCATTAACTTTTGCAGTTGCTGAACTAACAAGTTACTTTTAATTCACTAGTGTGCAATACATGAAATTGCAAAACCACAATATCCACCATATACAGTACAGTAAATCCTTGATATCTGCAAATTCCATCCGCTGTCAGAAAGGCGTAACCCATTTTGTGACACCCGAGGCCTAATTGCGCCTATCTGTGGATAAAGTCTTTGCAGTGAGCTGCATCAAAATGTTGTATTCATGGCCATATGCAACAGAACAACAAAACCCAAGAGGCGTGTTACACACAAGCAACACACAAGATAGAGCAATAACAGGTGTGTGATGTTCAGTGCTGCACACGCGCTACACTGAATGGATCAATGTTTTGTCTACCTGGTCTAGAGAGGGGTGAGTATGCTGTTGATTCCCCATGCTGGCAATTGTTCCAATGAAATTATTGCTGTGCTGACAATACAAATAACTCAAGTGCTATTTTCAACAATCAGAAGTCTACTCAACTCTTCTCAACCTGTGGTAGATGGTGCATCTGTTGAGAAATGCAAAGAATTTGCACAGACTTTTAAAAATAAAATTACAGATATCTAAGCTCTATAGTGACATCTTCTATTGTATCTAGCTGTAATAGCGATGCCTCCGTCTTGATGGATTCTTTCAATGAGATAGGTATGGAATGTTTCAAAAAAGTTGTCACACAGTTAAATCCTCCCATATGTTGTGCAGATCCCATTCCCTCCATACTATTTAAGCAAACTTTTCAGTTCTTTGTGGAATGGTCACTACACATTGTAACAATGTCACCTTTAACAGGTACAATTTTGTTTTGTCTTGGTACAACAACAACAACATTTATTTATATAGCACATTTTCATACAAAAAGTAGCTCAAAGTGCTTTACATAATGAAGAAAAGAAGAATAAAAGACAAATAAGAAATTAAAATAAGACAACCTTAGTTAACATAAAAAGGAGTAAGGTCCGATGGCCAGGGTGGACAGAAAAAACAAAAAAAACTCCAGAAGGCTGGAGAAAAAAATAAAATCTGTAGGGGTTCCAGGCCACGAGACCGCCCAGTCCCCTTTGGGCATTCTACCTAACATAAATGAAATAGTCCTCTTTGTAGTTAGGGTTCTCACGGAGTCACTTTATGCTGATGGTTATACAGACTTCTGGCTTTTGATCCATCCATCATTGTTGGAACATCATGGTGCTTTGGGTAGATGGTGGTGGCACAAGCCACCACCAATAGGACACCGGAAAAGGAAACAGAAGAGAGAGTAGGGGTTAGTACAAATTTTGAATGAATGGTTATTATAATGAATTGGATATACAGAGTGTCAGGATTAAATTACAGTGAAGTTATGAGAAGGCCATGTTAAAGTAATGTGTTTTCAGTAGTTTTTTAAAGTGCTCCACTGTATTAGCCTGGCGAATTCCTACTGGCAGGCTATTCCAGATTTTAGGTGCATAACAGCAGAAGGCCGCCTCACCACTTCTTTTAAGTTTTGCTCTTGGAATTCTAAGGAGACACTCAGTTGAGGATCTGAGGTTGCGATTTGGAATATAAGGTGTCAGACATTCCGATATATAAGACGGGGCGAGATTATTTAAAGCTTTATAAACCATAAGCAGAATTTTAAAGTCAATTCTGAATGACACAGGTAACCAGTGTAGTGACATCAAAACTGGAGAAATGTGTTCGGATTTTCTTTTCCTGGTAAGGATTCTAGCAGCTGCATTCTGCACTAACTGCAAACGATTGATGTCTTTTTTGGGTAGTCCTGAGAGGAGTGCATTACAGTAATCTAGCCGACTAAAGACAAACGCATGAACTAATTTCTCTGCATCTTTCGATGATATAAGAGGTCTAACTTTTGCTATGTTCCTTAGGTGAAAAAATGCTGTCCTAGTGATTTTATTAATATGCGATTTAAAATTCAGATTACAATCAACGGTTACCCCTAAGCTTTTTACCTCCGATTTGACTTTTAATCCTAATGCATCCAGTTTATTTCTAATAGCCTCATTGTATCCATTATTGCCAATCACTAAGATTTCGGTTTTTTCTTTATTTAATTTGAGAAAGTTACTATTCATCCATTCTGAGATACAGGTTAGACATTGTGTTAGCGAATCAAGAGATTTGGGGTCATCAGGTGCTATCGATAAATACAGCTGTGTGTCATCAGCATAGCTGTGGTAGCTCACGTTATGTCCCGAGATAATCTGACCTAATGGAAGCATGTAGATTGAGAAGAGCAGCGGACCCAGGATAGAGCCTTGTGGAACACCATATAGAATATCATGTGTCTTTGAGTTATAATTACCACAACTAACAAAGAATTTTCTCCCTGCCAGGTAGGATTCAAACCAGTTTAAGACACTGCCAGAGAGGCCCACCCATTGACTAAGGCGATTCTTAAGAATATTATGATCAATAGTGTCAAATGCGGCACTCAAATCTAAGAGGATGAGAACAGATAAATGGCCTCTGTCTGCATTTACCCGCAAGTCATTTACTACTTTAACGAGTGCAGTTTCTGTGCTGTGATTTGTTCTAAAACCTGACTGAAATTTATCAAGAATAGCATGTTTATTGAGGTGCTCATTTAACTGCATAATGACTGCCTTCTCTAGAATTTTACTTAAGAAAGGCAGGTTAGAGATGGGTCTATAATTTTCAAGAGCAGAGGGGTCGAGATTATTTTTCTTAAGTAGGGGTTTAATTACCGCAGTCTTAAGACAGTCTGGGAAGACCCCCGTATCTAATGACGAATTTACTATGTCAAGAACATTATCAATAAGCACACCCGATACTTCTTTGAAAAAATTTGTTGGTATTGGGTCAAGGGCACAGGTGGATGGTTTCATTTGAGAAATTATTTTATGTAGATCAGGTAAATCTATCCTAGTGAAAGACTCTAATTTATTTATTATGGAGTACTGGGGTTTCGGGGGATCCTTAGTGTTGGGGAGATATACTATGTTATTTCTAATATCATTAATTTTTTGATTGAAAAATACAGCGATAGCCTCACAGGTTTTACTGGAAGTACTTAGGAGGCATTCCTTTGAGTTACCTGGGTTTAACAGATGATCAATTGTCGAAAATAAGACTCTGGGATTACTAGCATTGTTATTTATAATCTTAGAGAAATAGCAGCGCCTCTCAAGACGGACTGTGTTATTGTATTCTGTTATTTTAACTTTTAATATCTCATAGTCAATAGTTAGTTTAGTCTTCCTCCATTTACGCTCAGCTCTACGGCATGTTCTCTTTAAATCAGACACTCTTTGGGTCTTCCAAGGTATAACAATGCTAGAAGATTTTTTAACTGTCTTTTCAGGTGCAACTATGTCAACAGCAGCCCTCACTTTAGTATTAAATCTTTCCACCTTACTATTTACATTCTCCTCGCTATTATAGTTGGCACTATAAACGGACTGATTGGTTAGAATGTTTGTAAGTTTTAAAGTTGCTGATGAGTCAAAGAAGCGTTTTTTAACAATATGCTTCTCATGAGTGTTTTCTATCATTATTTCTATATTAAAAAGTAGAAGAAAATGGTCTGAAAGACCCGTATCAATGACCTGCTTTATATCAACTTTTAGTCCTTTAGTAATTACTAAGTCTAACGTATGACCTGCTTTATGTGTAGGCTGATTAACGAGCTGTCTCAAATCAAAAGAGTCCAGGAGGTTCATAAATTCTTTTACTTTTTGGTCACATTGATTATCTACATGAAAATTAAAGTCGCCGACTATTAAGAGTGCGTCATAGTTCGTAATTAAGATTGACATCAAGTCAGAGAATTCCTCAAAGAAAGACGCGTTGAATTTAGGAGGTCTATACACGGATAATACTAGAACGTGAGAATCTCCCTGAATAACAATGGCGAGATACTCAAAAGACTTGAACTTACCAAAACTGATATTTTTACATTTTAACCTGCTAGAGTAAATGTTTGCTAGCCCTCCACCTCTCTTTCCTTGGCGATCAGCACGAGTAAAACTGTAATCCGGAGGCGCAGATTCGATTAAAACAGCTGCGCCATCTGAGCTAAGCCACGTTTCACTTAGTGCAATAAAGTCTATTTTTTTTTCACTAATAATGTCGTTGATAAAAAACGTCTTGTTAGTTAAAGCTCTAATATTTAATAGTGCCATATTCAATGTTTCGGAGGAGCAGAGATGAATACTATGTGCGTTATTGATATAGGGAACCGGAATTAAGTTATTTTTATTAGCGCCGCTCTGTGTGTATTTTTTGTTTAATCTATGATCTGTTTTTACAGTTTTAATACATTGTTCATCTAAAGTAGTAACTTTAATTAAATTATTGGCGTTTATGCCGTATTGCCTAGATTTTCTATGTGCATTAAGATTGGTTATTACAGTATTTATGTTGCGCACTTTTATGGAAGATTTTTTTAAACAATTATCATGACCAAACACAGGAGTGGCATTTCGGAAGGGGTTAAAAGCAGAGATAGATAGTCAAGATAAACGAATTACCTTCGATATGTTTTCGGAGAGGACCCGGGCGCCGAAGCTGTTCGGATGCAGGCCATCTCGCTTGAAGAAACGCGGTCTTTCCCAAAAGAGGTCCCAGTTGTTAATGAACCCGATGTCTTGATTCTTGCAGAAGCCCTGCAGCCAGTTGTTTAAACCAAGCAGACGACTGTAATACTCGTTTGATCGTCTGACGAGAGGGAGTGGACCCGAGATGAAGATCTTTGCCGATGGGGTCCTCTCCTTTGTGTCTTTAATTAATGCAGTGAAGTCTGCCTTGAGGATCTCCGACTGTCGGTGCCTTATGTCGTTTACGCCAGCATGTATAACAACGGCTCCAACTGCCCTGTTCTTGTAGATCGCCGGTGCACGTCTCGTCACATCTCGGACACGAGCACCGGGAAAACAAGAAACAAAAGATTTTCTATTAGGGCAAGTAATATAGAGGTTCCTAACAATAGAATCACCTACCACAATTACATCACCAGGAGCTGAAGGCGAACTGGGGACGCTTAGAGGGTCAAACCGGTTCTGGGTTACGATGGTAGAGTAATATATATTGCTCTACTTTCCCCTATTGTATTATTAATATGTAGCCTTAGAATGCCTAATCTCACAGACTTACCACTGTTTATAAGGTATTATTGTATATAACTTATCCCCACCTTCCCTTCTATTTCTATAACCTTAGGCAATTAGATGTAGTAAAAAGACAAGCAGAAGATAAGTTACAGTTTAAACAGTATATTAGTATTATTGATAATATTCATAAATAATAACAAAATGCAAAGTACATTTGAATATTGGCAACCATACAACCTGATTAAATGGTGATATGTAGTTCAGGCGGCACAGACTTGTAGTTACTTAAATGTCTCTAGTTAAGGCATCATTGGTGCTCAGCTTTCAGCCACATGTCTGTTCAAAATGGCTGCTGAGCTGTGCTGTTCATTGTTCAGGCCTCTGAGACAAGCCAGTTCCAAACAGCCATACCTCAGACTAATGGGGGAATAGAACATCTTAACACCTGCCCCCAAACCATATGTTAAGGCACACCTTAGCCTATTTGCGGGGGTAGAAATGACTTTAGCAAAGAAACACTCGGCAAACTGGTTTAAAACACACATCCCCCAAATCCTGTCGTAATATTCAAACAGACCCATTCCTAAGTGTGTGTGTGTGGGGGGGGGGGGGGGGTAAACACTAAATTACATTGCTTTGTCTAAATTAAAAATAAAGATATACAGTACAAAATATTCATCAAGTTATATGTAAAATCTCACATCACAACACTCCACCCTGATGAATTTTTTGTACAATGTCTTTATAAACAGTCTTAATTGTTTAAAGAGTCTGATGCATAACTTGTGCTTTGGTTTGCAGTATTTGCTCTCCCAGTGTTAAAAGTTGTCCGTGACCATTTGTCCATTACATATCTTCTTTATTTCAAAGACAATCTGAAGAACTTGGATGCGCTTCTGATGACTTGTATCTACTCCGGCTTGCTTCAACTGTTCCTTTAGCTTTCTGCAGTCTTCATATGTCATCAGGTCTGGTGGTTCAAAATGAGACAAGTCCACACCTTCCACTAAGCTAGCCCACTGCAATTTAGTCTGTTGTGTGAATTCCTAAAAGTGACCTTTGTTCTTTACTGGTTTTGTGTCTAACTGCTAATTAGACCCCTGTCCAAAACTATCTGTTTAAGCATATGCAGCTGTACAATTAATATCAAAATTTGAAAGGTAACATGCCACAGGTACCAGTACAACCACTTTTGCCCAAGTGAGAGCACATGTGCCACTGCATAAACTGTTCACAAACCAACTTTTGTGGCCCCTCTTCATGCATTTGGGGTTGACTTAGTTGCCTCTTGTGCTTTTCTACCCATGGTGTAACCTTTCGCTGCCATCAGCCTTTAGCAGTATAGGCTGGCATCACCACCATGAGACATCACAGCTATGCAACTCATCATTCCCCCTGTAGGCCACCCCTAGAGTTGTTTGCTCACCATATACGTACTCGTTGTGCTAAACACCTCGGTTCAGAATTGGCCCACTGGTCCTGTGCCTGTACCACAGCTGACACCCTCAGCAGGGCTTCCGTATTTTCCCAATTAGACTACACCTAAACATCGGAGCCCATATGACTTGCAAATTCACCAATTTGCTCAGTATACCGCTCTTTAATAATAGTATTAATTATATTAATTATCCCACTTAATTAATTAATACCCAGAATGTATACTTTATGAGCCCACAATTAATCCCCTTATTTTGGCATTCCTAACTGGTTTGTTCAGTTTCCACCCCTTGGAATATAAATTTGCTGCAAACAAACCTTTCCTTTTAAACTATAGCTATTCTGACTAGCCTTATTATTGCATGGCTTGTGGACTTGTTACTCACTTAAACCCCAGTAAGTGTCTTTTTCTTTCTGTCTGTTTGGTTCTTCTTCATGTCTTTGTCTTTGTCTTTAGTCTTTACTTGTTGTCTTTTCCTCTTTCTTTTTTTTCATTCCGCTATGTAGGCAGGTCTGCAAAATGGAAGGTGACAAAGCAGTTTCTGTCCATCTCATCTTTTTGGTTGTTAACCTGGTGCCAACACTAAAACTTTGCTTCCAGGCATTCATTGGAACAGCTTGGCCACACTGCCACTCTGCTCCAATGTGCTAGTTGTAACCCAATCTCCTGCATGGATTTTACTCTGCTAATTGCCTTCACTATTTATTACCTGCACCAAAGTATTATTAATATGTAGCCTTAGAATGCCTAATCTCACAGACTTACCACTGTTTATAAGGTATTATTGTATATAACTTATCCCCACCTTCCCTTCTATATCTATAACCTTAGGCAATTAGATGTAGTAAAAAGACAAGCAGAAGTTAAGTTACAGTTTAAACAATGTATTAGTATTATTGATAATATTCATAAATAATAACAAAATGCAAAGTACATTTGAATATTGGAAACCATACAACCTGATTAAATGGTGATATGTAGTTCAGGCGACACAGACTTGTAGTTACTTAAATGTCTCTAGTTAAGGCATCATTGGTGCTCAGCTTTCAGCCACATGTCTGTTCAAAATGGCTGCTGAGCTGTGCTGTTCATTGTGTTCTCTTCATCATCACAGGTTAGCAAAAGAAATGCTTCTTCATCATATGTTGGTTGGTAAGAGACATGCTTCTTCATAATATGTTGATTAGTAAGAGAGAGAGTGTGAGGTTAAACACATACATTTATAGATGTTCTGTCCAACCCCTAGAGCCAATAGGACATCATGGTACTTAAAGGCCTCTGAGACAAGCCAATTCCAAACAGCCATACCTCAGACCAATGGGGGAATAGAACAACTTAACACCTGCCCCCAAACCATATGTTAAGGTACACCTTAGCCTATTTGCGGGGGTAGAAATGACTTTAGCAAAGAAACACTCGGCAAACTGGTTTAAAACACACATCCCCCAAATTCTGTCGTAAAATTCGAACAGACCCATTCCTGGGGGGTAAACACTAAATTACATTGCTTTGTCTAAATTACAAATAAACATGTACAGTACAAAATATTCATCAAGTTATATGTAAAATCTCACATCACAACAAATGTGAAGTGTGTTCTGGATGAACTACTTCTCAAAAGCCAAAATTAGGTAATACTGTTTTTAGTAATTCTAGGCCTATTTCAAACATTTTTTAAGAGCAAAATTTCAGAGAAGGCTACCTATTGTCAGGTTATGCAATTTCTCTATAGTAATAATATATTTAAAAATTCCAAGCAGGTTTTAGGACACAGCATAGCTCTTAGGTTGGATTGTTGAAGGTAGTTAATGATCTCAAACTCAACCTAGATTCAAATAAGGTAACCATTTTAATTTTATTAGATTTAAGTGCTGCTTTTGGCATCATTGATCATTCCATCCTGTTGCACTACCTTGAATCAATAGGGTTCACTGCTGCTGTGCTAAACTGGTTCAAGAGATACTGTATAAAAAAGGGAGAAGCTTTCAGATTAAACTAGGTGAATTTGTATCATCATCATTAAGAGCCCTGCGGTGGGTTGGCACCCTGCCCAGGATTGGTTCCTGCCTTGTGCCCTGTGTTGGCTGGGATTGGCTCCAGCAGACCCCCGTGACCCTGTTTTCGGATTCAGCGGGTTGGATAATGGATGGATGGATGGATCATTAAGAGCTGAGTGAATAACAGCACAAGGTAGTATCCCTTAGCGCTATTCTCTCTTTATAGGATTCCACTTGGCAACATTTTTAGAAAATATGCTGCAGAATTTTGATTTTTACGCTGATGATACACAGTTGTATGTAGCAGGAAAACCAGATGAATTTCACATAACAAACAATCTATGTGTATGTGTATCTGCTATAAATGAGTAGATGCATAATAATTTTTAATAGTCAATGAAGAAAAGACAATGATAATTATTATGGGCCACAAAAGAATGAAGGAAAAGGTACAATCATGAATTGGTAGTTGATTGACTCAAATTAAAACACAGGTTAGGAAACTTTTTATAATCCTGGACTTTGATCTTAATTTTAAAGCTCACATCCAATATATTACACATTTCTTTCATTTAAGGAACATTGCTAAAGTCAGACTTTTTTTTTATCACAAAAGGATGCTGAGAAGTGGCATGCCTTTATTACAAGTCATCTTGATTACTGCAATTCTCTTTTTACTGGTCTACCGAATACAAATTACAGATTGTTCAAAATGCTGAAACTAGAGCACTTATGAAAGCAAAAAAACATTTTTGCATGAATATTATTGGCTACCTTTGTCTTTTAGAATAGATGTTTAAAATTTTTTACTTGTTTACAAAACACTTAACAGCCTTTTACCTTCATACTGTATATATACAGTGTCATCCGGAAAGTATTCACAGCGCATCACTTTTTCCACCTTTTGTTATGTTACAGCCTTATTCCAAAATGGATAAAATTCATTTTTTTTCCTCAGAATTCTGCACACAACACCCCATAATGACAACGTGAAAAATGTTTACTTGAGATTTTTGCAGATTTATTAAAAATAAAAAAACTGAGAAATCACATGTACATAAGTATTCACACCCTTTGCTCAATACTTTGTCGATGCACCTTTGGCAGCAATTACAGCCTAGGGATGGTGCCAGGTTTCCTCCAAACGTGACGCCTGGCATTCACACCAAAGAGTTCAATCTTTGTCTCATCAAACCAGAGAATTTTCTTTCTCATGGTCTGAGAGTCCTTCAGGTGCCTTTTGGCAAACTCCAGGCGGGCTGCCACGTGCCTTTTACTAAGGAGTGGCTTCTGTCTGGCCACTCTACCATACAGGCCTGATTGGTGGATTGCTGCAGAGATGGTTGTCCTTCTGGAAGGTTCTCCTCTCTCCTCAGAGGAACTCTGGAGCTCTGACAGAGTGACCATCGGGTTCATGGTCACCTACCTGACTAAGGCCTTTCTCCCCCGATCGCTCAGTTTAGATGGCCAGCCAGCTCTAGGAAGAGTCCTGGTGGTTTCGAACTTCTTCCACTTACAGATGATGGAGGCCACTGTGCTCATTGGGACCTTCAAAGCAGCAGAAATTTTTCTGTAACCTTCCCCAGATTTGTGCCTCGAGACAATTCTGTCTCGGAGGTCTACAGACAATTCCTTTAACTTGCTTGGTTTGTGCTCTGACATGTCAACTGTGGGACCTTATATAGACAGGTGTGTGCCTTTCCAAATCATGTCCAATCAACTGAATTTACCACAGGTGGACTCCAATTAAGCTGCAGAAACATCTCAAGGATGATCAGGGGAAACAGGATGCACCTGAGCTCAATCTCGAGCTTCAAGGCAAAGGCTGTGAATACTTATGTACATGTGCTTTCTCAATTTTTTTATTTTTAACAAATTTGCAAAAACCTCAAGTAAACTTTTTTCACGTTGTCATTATGGGGTGTTGTGTATAGAATTCTGAGGAAAAAAATGAATTTAATCCATTTTAGAATAAGGCTGTAACATAACAAAATGTGGAAAAAGTGATGCTCTGTGAATACTTTCCGGATGCACTGTATCACTGATCTTTTAACTAATTATACTCCCTCTAGTTCTCTAAGATCCTTCAGTTCTAAGATGCTCCACATATCCAGAGTTATTAAATACCCAGAGTTAACAAGAAATATAGTAGCCAGCATTTAGTCATTATGCCCCAAAACTATGGAATGCACTACCAGTAGTGATTATAGAGAAGCTGAATCACTTTTCTGTTTTAAAAAGCTATTAAACACAAACCTTTTTTTTTTAGTTTCATTTTTTTTATTTTAGGGGGCACCCAATATCTTAGTCTCATATTTATATAAATGTGTTTTAACTATATGTTTAATAGCCTACTGTGTATGCTGCTGTTTTCTTTCTTTTTTGATTTTATTCTATATGTACAACACTTTCAGCTGCATTTCTTGGTATGAAAGATGCTACATAATAAAGTTTGATTTGACTTGATAAGTGTGGGTCATAAGCTTACACTGATTAATCTCCTGTCCTTTGTACACACATTGCTACTACCGATTGGATGCCTATAATGGAAGTAAAAGTTGTATCAAATTTTCTGTAAGTGAGTCAGTGGAAGGATCATTACCAAACCTTGAAGGATAAGAGTCGAAGGCTGGTGCATCTGCCTGACCCAGTCTCCCACCTGGAGTCGGCATCCCAGTGGAACCTCATGCCATTTTTCTCCATAGGATCAATGCTTCAGTATCCACATTTTCCATATACACTGCGTATATTATTCCTATCAGAGACGATCACTCCATTAGGAGACATAGGTGGCCCCCTAGGGCACAGTCATCTGAGGAACGCCATTTATGAAAGTTAAGGAGCATGTGATCCAGATACCTAGGTCATCAACGTCTGAGGATACTGAGAGGTCACTTTTACCTGCTGGGCGCTGTTTCTGAAAGTAAAAGTGAGCATGATCCATACACCAAGGGGTGTATGCTCCTTCAAGTCCACAGTATATACATAAAGTGCCGCCATTTGTGTTACTGAAGGGCTGCATGCTCCGGACTCCATGGTGGTCCCCCCACCTCATGTCAGCTTCAACTGGCACAGACTTCTATGAAGTAACTTGTTGAATTAATGTATACAACTTATATTAAGCAACTGGTTCATATATAATGCATAAACAACTTAGATGACTTAAATATCCAGACAATGAGCAGTCCTTTCTGAAATCCATCCATCCATCCATACCCGCTATATCCTAACTACAGGGTCATGGGGGTCTGCTGGAGCAAATCCCAGCCAACACAGGGTGCAAGGCAGGAAACAAACCTCGGACAGGGTGCCAGCCCATCGCTGGGCACGCGCTCACACACACCAAGCACACACTAGGGAAAATTTAGGATTGCCAATGCACCTAACCTGCATAACTGTGAGAGGAAACCAGAGGACCCAGAGAACATGCAAACTCCACGCAGATAGGACCCGGGAAGCAAATCCAGGTCTCCTTACTGCGAGGCAGCAGCACTACCCCCTTTCTGAAATGCATTAGATAAATCAACAATTGTCATAACGATCCCTTGGCTACTCTGCACCCGAACGTGTGAGCTCACACATACATGCACAAGCACACAGAGGGTGTAGGCCTGTGGAAATGTTTTTGATTAATGCAGCCAAGAAGTGAAACTGGAGGCTTTGCTCAAGCATAAGTAAACACTGTAATTGACACAGGCCAGACTGTTCACAATCTCATGTACAGTTTGTCCATCATTAATGTCTGTTCTGTATGGTCTGAAGGACTAAGCATACTTCATTCTTAAATTACTATGGCAATTAAACACACCACCAAACTAACTCTTGCACACTAGCAAAATGTATATGCAACAGTGATTTTTTTAACTAGTTTCCAAGTAACTTAACTGTAGTACTAGGGTGTTGTACCGTGTTAGCCATTATGAATGTAGAGAAAAGCCAAGCAAAATGACACCTTTTATTGGCTAACTAAAAAGATTACAATATGCAAGCTTTCGAGGCAACTCAGGCCCCTTCTTCAGGCAAGATAAGCTTGCATATTGTAATCTTTTTAGTTAGCCAATAAAAGGTGTCATTTTGCTTGGCTTTTCTCTACAAGTAACTTAACCAAAGACTTACCTGCTTTGTCATATACTGTATATTGTGCAATTGGTTTAACTATCTTTTTATCTTTTTTGTTTCCTTCCTAACTTTCTCTTCTAACAAGTTCAGAAATACCCACACTCGTTGCTTTTTCACACTTTCCCCCTCGCCTTCTCTGGCACACCTCTGGATATGCGTTCACCCATCCGTGTTCTTTGACTCTCCTCACATATCTTTCCCTTAGTTTTCCCTTCAGACTCTCTCTTCTAAACCAGTGCTGGAGTTCTCATGACTGTTGTTTTTTTTTTTTTACCCGTTTTACTCTTGCTCCCTTCCAAGAATAAGCTGATTTTTCCTAAAGCCCACAAATTATAGAAAGTGATTAATTACAGCTGCCCAGTTGACCAATTAACTAATTGTCAGTTTATCTTACTGCATCTATATGCACCTTGGTTAAGTGCATGACTACTCATTACACAGATTAGAGAGCCCGTAAAAGAGCAGAGGTATATTGATTGTATACAATGGTAGCCCTAACATTTGCCTGAGCTACTAAAGTATAATGCTGTGAGTTTATCTGCACTCACAGATAAAAGTTCACTTAATTATTAGGACATAGCTTTGGGTAGGATATTCAGTAGTCAGGGTTAAATCAGTGATCTTCACAACACATTTTGGGGTTAGAGGGTGGGATTAGTATTCATTGGGGATGGGATGTTTGACACCGAGGCTTCAAAGCTTAGATCAGTTAAATGAAGCCCACTGTTTCGAAGCAGTGTATCGAAACTTTACAACAACATGACTGATGACAACCGAAGCATCAAATGTCACTGAAGCACTGGCAGTGCTCTGCTTGCTTCAAAGCTTTGCTCTGTCCCAAATGCTATGAAAAGGGATGTGAAACTACTGCTCGTATCATATACTCAGAAGATGTTGAATTAAATTAGGAGCCCAGAAGTGTTGAACCTCTTAGGCCAGGTTTATACTTCACACGATGTGACGCATGCTCCAGCAGATGCTCCTGCTACACAATCGTTGTACTGTTTATACTTGCGTGCGTACTTTATGTACATCTGGAAGAATCCACCAGGTGGCAGTGCGATATATCATAACGGTGAGAACAGGTTCGGCTTCGTTGTGTTGTGAATTGCCTGGAACACCCATTAAAGTCCGATGACACCTTACCGCAGTATCTCTGAAAAGAATGGGTAATGATTAAATCCATCAATCCAGGGTTCAGTCCATTCCAGCTAGCATTGGGCACAAGGCAGAAACAATCATCATGAAAGTGATATCAAGTATAAATCTAAGGATTCTTAACGTGCAGAGAGTTGGAATATCATACATTTAATGCGCTCTGTGTGAAGATCTATTGCTGCTTACAGTTGCTGTCAGGTCAGAAGGAAGCCCCAGAAGCTCATAGCAATTAACAACTGGGATGAAGTTTACAATGGTCTGCTTTAATGATAAACTAAACTACGAGGTTAAACTGGACATTTTGAGATTAAAGCCGAAATTTCCACTTTCATCACAAAATACACTTTCTCACCATGTCCTTAATTTTTTGTTCTTTGTTGCTCAAAAACAGCGTTTTACATTATGTTGCTGTTGAGAAGTTGCAAAAAAAAAAAAAACAGCACAAAAGATGGTATGTGAGACTTTTAAAATGTATCGTGTCATTACGATCGGGGATATGCGATGCTTGAATGCATCTGTATGTCGGCATTTTGCTTCACCACATCGAACCATTTATCAAACATCGAAGCAGGCACATCGATCCCAGAGGATCCTCAAAGCAGCTTTCTGTCACATATAGATAGTAAACGGAGACTCTGATGTCACATTCCAACTTTTATCACACTGCGCCCCCCGACTTTTTGTTAGTACTGCAACTCTGTCCCGTTAATTTCTGAGGACCTGCTCAGAGGACCAGCCATGATGTGTGTGCGTACACATTCTGAGCATGAAGTATAAACGAGCCCTTAACTGACAATAAAGTAAATACCATGATAAATTATTCTTCTGTACTGCAACTTATAAAGTGTCATTAACACTCTATCTTATGTGAGGCACATTATCTAAACTTTGTGTGCACAGTTGTATAAACATTCCTTAAACCCTGTGTTGATTCTCTTTGCCCTTTAGGGCAATAATACCAGAATTGGTAATGGAAAAAGTATTCATCTTTCCAATTGAATCACAGCAAAAAAAAATGCCCTGACGTGATAATGTCATAATTACGAATCAGTGGTGGATTATAATGTATGGAAGCGTATCTGGATGGTGCTTTTTAGCTCTTTGTGCCAATGCCTTTTTGTTGTTTACATTGCTATAGTAACAGTGTTGTCAAGCTGCATCCGCCTGGGAACAAGTCACCAGCAGTATTAGCTAGAATTCCTTCATAAAAATAAGCAGTTAAGTGTAACCTGCAGGAGACAATATAAAAATAGAAAGCTTGCCAACATTTCAAAGTAATTACAATTAGGGCGGCAAAAGCCAGCGATCCTTCTAAGCATAGTGATCTACCTAAAGCAGTTATGTGAAAAGGGAGAAGCACTTGACGCAGGTGAGCACTGGTGTGGTACTACAAATACAGTATTCATAATGGCTACAAAGTACAACTTTAGGGCTAATGATAACAGGATCATCATAAGATCAACTGAACACACAGAGTATTTGTAGGCTGTTAGCGTTTTAGTGCACTATGCGATCAACAAGATCGAGGAGGTTGTGTTGAGCTCATGGCTGCTATAATTTTTGTAACCCACCACTTGAGTTTTCGAAGGTTCGGATCTTTTTCCGGCATAATCAGAAAGAAGCTTCAAAAATTTCACAGGGCTTCATCCACCCATCACTAGTAATCATTAATGCTTCTAGAGATAGGTTACCAAGTAAGATCTGCTGCAATAACGCCTGAGGAAAGTGTCACAGTTTGACTCAGCTGACCAAATTGTTGTTGTATTCAAAGTTTTTGTCAACCATAAGAGAAAGCCTTAAAATAAAGGTGATTTAAGATTTGTATATGTTCATCATCACTATATGTAATTAACTCCAGTTAATAATGTTTGTATTTAAAGGTTAAGGTTGAACATTATAAAAAAACACTAATTTAATGGGTTTTCAAACAGTATACCCCTTTTGTGGTTGGCAGAATCAGTCTCAGAAGGAAGTAGAAAAAGATGGATTTAAAACTAAACATAATGTCAATTCATCAAGATGCAAACCATCTATAAATTCTAAGGATATGCAAAACTGCTCTAGAAGGACAGGCCTTTAAGTAGAAGTCCTGAAACTGATGAAAGGTTGTCTATTAGTGTAAAGTAAAGGCTCACCAGACTCACCATTTAAATCCAGACTGAAGACTTTACATTTACTTATTTGGCTGACACCTTTATCCAAGGCAACTTAAAACATTTATGATACAATTGGTTGCACTTCTTTTTTGGTTTTCCATTTGGAACACAGGCACACCAAGTTACTTGCTTATGGTCACACAATGTCAGTAGCAGGATCTGAACCCACAACCTCAGGGTTTGAGGTCCAAAGCCTTAACCACTACACCACACTGCCTGGCATTTCCTTATTAGGCTGTTCCTTTTGCAACAACACTGATTAGTTATTTTTCTAAAAGAATAAAATCTCCGCAAACAACATGAACAGCTACTGACTGTTTTAAATTGAATTTCTCTCCTGTTAACATTTGTCAGAAACACTTGGCGCCATTTTTACATGGCCAAGCTGATTTTCCTGCCCTTGAATTGAGGCATGAGATTGGTTAGGACCCTTATGAACTATCAGGTACTCACACAAAACCAAGTTCTTTTATTCCAATTTATATAGTAGTAAGGTTTAGCATTATCAAATACAGGTAGAGTAACATCATACTCACAGACAGTAAGTGTACTGTAAAGTGACAAAAGTGGTGAGGTACTAAAACTGTTCATGAAGACAAACCTTTACAAAATCCATCCATCTACTTTCTCTCACCATTTATTCAAATACAATGTCCTCTGAAAAGCTTGCATTTACTTGAACAGCACTGTGTGCAAGATAGGAACTTCCACTGCAGGGGACACTAATGGACAAACACATACTTCCTTAGACAGCTCCAATTCAACTAACTAGAATGTCTGCAGGATGTGAGAGTAAACTGGAACACGGGATTGAACACTGTGGTAGAAATTTAACATCATAGTAAAGAAAGAAACATCCTCTAACAGGACAAATCAGTTATCAGGCAGGAGAAAAGCTGTTCATTGTATCTTTTAATTACTCCTCCACAAAATGCCGTAGAGGAAGCATTCTTCAAAAGCAGTCCATTACAGCATGGTCAGAATGATCAGAGAAACAAAGAATAGAGGTTCATTTGATAAACTATTGAATTTACATACCGTGTCAATAAATGCAAACATTTGCTCTGGTTGGTTTGTTGGTTTACATCCAAATGACTTATATAAAATAAAACTCTATTATATTATATTCTGGCTCTTCTTATACCTTTGTGTTGAGCTACCACCCTTGAAATTTCTGTGCATATAACTGCCCATTCTGGTTCTTTACAGGACATCAGCTGATTTCTTAGTCATCTTTCAGTACATTTTGTTGTTCACTTGACCTTTATCTGGTTTCCTGATATGCTTGTAAAGGTTTCTAACATGTATTATTCCTTTATGCTATTTCTTTATGATGAAAGCTATGTTACCCTAAAATTATTCTTCCATAATACAGGACTCTGTGCCACACAACATGTTAAAAGAAACACATGTTCACTATTTTTCCAAATTTAAAATATTTTCAAAATTTGGGAAGTAATCATGATATATAGTATACCAAGATAAATATTAATAAAAACAAGAATCAAAGCTCACATGGTGAAGAACTCTCCCATTTTTATAAATCTTATTTGCAGGTGTATCTAAACTTAGTACTAAATTTATGTTGCTCTCACAGCAGAAGTTTAGAAAAATACTTACAATTGCAGTTTTCATTAGCAGCGTCATAATTCAGCTCCAGCAAACACACTCATGACAAATGGAGAATCATTGCTAGAATGGTCTTGCTTAGATTTTTCTGTGGGGGGGGTATGTAAATGTAAAATAAAGGTTCCTGTTTTGATGCGGTGTATTTGAGTGCAATAACAATAATTTTTCTGCAGGTCTAATTTTGTTTACAATAGGTTGAGCGGTATTGCTTTCTTCTCATTAATTATTTTGCCAAGCACTTCACATTTGTTTTATAGGTGAGACTGACAGATTTTCCCTTGGGGATATCTTTAAAGCTCTGTCGTAAGTACAACTTTTTCATGAGCTTGCAGTGCACGTGGATATGCCATGTGTGGAACTCGTTGGATTTTTTGCAGGTGCTTTTTGGAAGAGATTACAACTATCAGTATTGTCTGTATTTTCATGAACTTAAATATTAGAAAATTAGTTGAAGCAACATAGAAGCAACATATTAAAAATGTTGCCACGTCTAAGCCCATTCACAAAATTCTACCACACTTACACTGTAGTTTCTAAAGAGATCTATAAGTGGTATAACACAAATTCCAGTGCAGTTTCTGAATTAGTAGATGCTTCATTTTACTTGATTATATCTAACTACAAAGAAACGTATGTGTAATTGGAGCCACATTAGAGTTCCACATACATGTAATAATAAGTCACAGAAATTGAAATGATTTAACATAAGAAATACACATACAATGCCTACAATAAAGGTGATAAAAGAGGTCTGTGGTGGTGCAAGTTTTAAATAAATGAACACATGCTCAGGCTTGGAGGAGGTGTGGGTGTGGGAGCGACTCTGGAGGTTGATGGGGCAATCAGCCCATCATGTATTCACATACAGACATGGACAGTTTGGTCGACTGCCTGAGCAAGAAAATGGGAGTTGGAAGAGAAATGAAAAAAGGAGGAGACAGGATGTCAAAACAAAAGTGAAAGGAAAAGGAGAACAGAAGAATCAGAGAGTGATGTGGACAGAAGGCAGGTGGTCAGGAAAGTGAGCCCCACAGGGCAGTTTGTGGTCGACGCATGAAGGGGGCAAAAGAACTGGCAACAAGGATTTGATGGATGATTGCACCTGTCGGTAGACACCTCACGTTGAGGAGACCGCGAGGGTAAAGTGTAGGAGATGTCTTTTGTAGAGAAAAGCACCGTGGCATATGGGAGATTTTAAAAGAATGGACAGATTCTTCCTGGAAGTTTAACCTAGTTTTTATCTGGATTATTTACTGTTTGTTTATTGTTATTTTAACCTCCACCCAAACACCTGTTTTTATTGAGAATATTTATTTTTTTGAAGATTGAACTGCACTTCACTTATTGGTGAACACTGGAAACATAAGCAGTATCACTCTTTGAACCATCTCTTGCTGTTTTGTGTCTTCATTGCATGGCTTGTCTCCAGATAGTTCAAAGTTTGAGAACTGCCAATGATTGTGGAGCTAAATCAAACCATCTCATACCTCCACACTTGAAATTCACTTATTTCATTTTAAAGACATTTATATGATTTATACACATTAAGCAGTGCAGAGAAAATAATTTCATCATGTACTGTATTTCATGGTGTATCATCATCACCATCTTTATGTAAATACTCCACAACCCCAAAAACATCTCTGCCACTTACAAGAACATTTGGCAGCAATTAAAACTTCAAGTCTTGCTTAGATAATTTCTGTGTGGGTTTTGTAAATCTCAAATCAGGAATTTTAGCTTATTCTTTATTCCAGAATTTGTAGACCTTGCTTTAGTTGGGTAGGTGACTTCAGTGAAAAAACAATATTCTAAAGTCTTCTACTGATTTCTAAAGATTTAAGTTGACATTTGGCTACACCACTAAAGTACATATAGTATAATGAGTATGGCCATTGTAAAAGACAGAGTACATATGAGGTTCATAAATTAATCCTGATATTTGCATAGATTTGCATATTTAAAGCAATTATGATCCAGTGTTTTTCATACAAATTAAATAAAGAATGGACACAACTAGAGATTTAAGGGTGTTTGTATATGACATGGAAGTGGGCATAAGACATGCTAGCATTGTGTATAAGAAATAGCAGCCTTGGGGTTTTCATGCTTTAACCCTTTTTGGGCACAACTGATCTGACAGGCACACAAATGACAAAATTTCAGATATCTCATGTTCTGCTTGGCAGAGCTGGACCCACCTCTGAAACAACCTCACACATCATGTGCCTGTGAACAACGTGATGAGTAATCGCAGATTCAACATCGTGGAAGGCAGATATGGTGTCAGAGATCCTGCAGGTACATTGCGGCCAAACATATCATTAGTGACAAAATAGGATTTTTTTATTTTTTACTTTTGCTTTACTTGACTGAGACTCTCTATTACCATATGTCACAATATTGCATTGTTATATACAGTATTACTTTATATTTTGCAACCGCTCCTATGAGGCACATTGTGCCAATAGTGCAATTCCACTCCATATATACATGAGAGCATGAAGATGCTCTCCAAAGAACTTGTTGCAGGAGAACTAGCCAGACGGAGTGTAAAAACAGTGGGAATGCCAAGGCATCTTCAAGCAAGATTGCAAAAATATCACCTGCCAGAGAAGAGGCAGAAACTGAAGATGAAGGAAACACTCCAGGACCATCAGCAAAAAGAAGAAGGTGCTCTCCATGTACCAGAGACAGAGGTCGCAGAAGGCTTTCAAGGCTTTCAATGCAAAAAATGCCACACTCTACTTTGTTTGGAGCATGCCATTTTGGTCTGTAAATCATGCTTTGAAAACAAACCTACAGAGTAAACAAGGGGAGTTTTGTTTAGTTTCATGAAGATAACATACTTCTTACATAAACATTTATTTCAAAGAACATCCTCTGTGTCATGTACATAATACTTTGCACAATGTACTCAGATATTTTGTCTTGTGCTAAGAGTGCAATAAACGGATAAAATTATTGCAAATTAAATCATGCATAGTATGTACAGGTTGTATTTTTAATGCATTATGCCAAACTGTTGATATATGTAAGCACTGACATTTTGAATTTCTATTTTAAAATAGTATTTCTGACTTGTGCCTGATTGACACATTGCGCCCGTACGTGTGACAAATTGCACTGCGCCTGACGGAGGGTTAAAGAGTCAAATGTGTATCAAGAATGGGCCATCATGTAAAGAACATTCACCCACAACCGGTACTATGCCACTAATGAAAGGGACCCACTGAGAATAGAGTAACAATCAAGTTACAGTTAGGCGACTAATAGCTAAGTAAAAGAGTGGTGCCTAAACAGATAAATCAGAAAGGCTATCAAGTTTCATTCCTCTCTGTGAAAAACAAGATCTGGTTTTGATAGTGTAGGAATGGAATGAAGAAGGCAGAAGATACAAACACTGACAACCCTTTAAAACCATAGATCCATCCTGCCACTTTTCACTACTTCAGGCTAATGGTATAATATCATTGGGTGAGGATCCATATAGGTGACCTAGGCAATTTCCCATAGTAGTACATGAGCAAGGATGGCAGTTAAATGCACCAATTTAATCTATTATTCATCCTGTAAGATAGTTTTGTAGAATGCTGTGCTTTAATATAAAATTTCTTCAATCATGACGAACCCCCAACTCCATGGCACTGCTGCCTGTTCTGATTAGCAGGTTAAGAGACTGTTAACTGACAGCTAAATGTGGCATGTTAAAATGATCAAAACTGTGTGGCTGTGAAGACAAAAGGATAAGGCACTCCATAAACACAGGCGCTCATTGTAAAACAGACAGTAGCATTTAGAGTTCCCCTTCAGCCCTTCAATCTCAGTGGGTTCAGGAGAACACAGCCTCTCAAAGTCTTAATGGACTGCCTGAAATGAAATGACAGAGAATTGAAAGAGAAGATCTTTGAAGTCATGAAGGTCTAGTGTGCATACTTCTGAAAGGCAAGTGTAATTAATATCACTAATGTAATCTTTTTTTTTTTAGTTGTTTAAATACACTCATTAAGATTCAGAAACTGCGCATGTCTCAAGCTCTCCTATGGGGCACTTAATGAGTCTTTAAAGTGGAAATGCCATAGCTCTACAACATTTACATTTTATGTGTTATCCCCTGTGATCTTGCTAATTCAAAGAGGCAACACTTTAGAGTTTACAACGGCAGAATAAGATGAAATATATTTTTGTGGAACACTTGTTACAATTGTGTCCCTTGACGGGAGTAGAGTAATGTGTGAACTTCACCAGATACCTGAATATTTGTATAAATTCCCTTGTGGCAGTACTGTATAAATTTACAAATTGAGGTTTTCAGCCAGATAGTGCTCTATACCTCAGGGCTAGGAAACCCTTGAAATTATGCCAGGTACATGACAGCAAACTAATCATAATACAGTAGACTATGTAGTTTCCAGATTTCAATATAGATCATTTAAGAGGTCCGGCACAACAAGTTTTGTGACACATTTGAGCTGGCTTGTACTTTTAACACTCTATTCACTCCGTGTCTCCAAAAGTAAAGATAGCTAATGGGAGAATATGCTTAATATTGGATAGCTGTACATAAAGAAGTGGCTGCTCAATGCAAATTCTTGTTCTGAAACTGATCTGGCTGAACGTATGGACTTATGGTCCTGTTGGAATGTGCATATTTATCCCATCTAAAGTCTTGTACATACTGAAAACAGATCCTATAAAGAATTTGTCTTTATTTGACTCCATTCATTGCTATTGCTATACAATATTTCCTATCCACCGGAAAGTCCCCCTTTGATCTAAACATGGCACCATCATGTATGTACATGTATGTAACGTGTTAAAGATGATGAGTTGTGTTCAGTATGCACTCAGGCCAGAGCTCTATATTGGAGCCAGTAAGATAAACTGGTGTCATCAGACCAGACATTGTTTGCCACATGGCTTCAGAGTGTAGCTCATGCCTTTTTCTTTGAAAATAATTCCTTAGCAGTGGTTTCCTAATTGACACTCTCTTTCACAGAGATGACATCTGTAAAGTACAGCTGAGATTATTGTCCACTGAAAAGTGTCTCCCGCTGACAACTGTAAAATTAAAAATTTAGAATAACCTTTGAAGGATACTGAAAGCAGTCAAATTCACACTGATTTTCAAGCCGTTATTCCAATACCAGGTTGAAGCATTGGGTGAAAGCCTGGACTGAGCACTGGTCCATTTCAGATCACTTATACCCACTCCCATACTAACTCATGCAGGCCCAGTCTGCAGTTGCAACTCGTCCTAGCCTGCATGTCTTCGGAATTTATTAGGAAACTGGAGTTCCCAGAGAAAACATTATATTCTGTGTGCCCAACATGGACAGTACCAGGTAGGATGTGAACCCAGGGTGCTGGAGCTTTGTGAAGCACCCTTTAACATGAGAAGCAGCTCTTGTCTTAACTATTTCCGGTACATGTTCAAGAATTAGTTATTGTTTGTATCCTTAAAATTGTTGTTGCAGAAAACAAGACATTTTAATATTTAATATAGATGAAGAAATCCAGAAAGATGATATTTTGAAGGCATTGTTTGTTTTGATTAGCTTTTCCTGCTTAATACATTAGCATAATATATTCACATGGGATTCTAAAAATAAACTGATGGAAAGTAATTAATACAAAAAATATTACAGTAGTTGAGAAACTGCCCATTAATTTTTTTTCTATAATTTGTACCAGTCTTCCAGTATAGTGTCATTCTGTTGGAAAATGAAAAAATACTGGTGTTTAAAACCAATGCAATTATATGTATATACTTTGTTACACACTGGAAAAAGGTTAATAAAAATTCATTTAACTATTTGAAGAACTCATCTTTTATAATAATTTACATTATATGAATAGAATGATAAATAACCCAAATCAAGAACATCAGAAGCAATTAATTATAACAATTTTGATGAGAACAACAACATTTATTTATATAGCACATTTTCATACAAATGATGTATCTCAAAGTGCTTTACATGATCAAGAAAGTGAAAAAAGACTAAATTAATAAGAAAATACAATTAGGGAACACTAATTAACATAGAATAAAAGTAAGGTCCATTAAACCCAACAGAGCTCACCAAGATGACCCAAGGTTGTGGCATTTACAAAGACAACAAGAAGAACCCCAACTTTATCTCCAGTACTAAAATTGCTGTGTAGATGCAGTACTTCACAAGAGTTAAATGAGATTTCCACAGCACAGGATGACTTACACAGTTATAGATGTAAATATTAACTATCTTTATATATAATATGCTACTGTGGCTGTTCGTTTGTCTGTCTAGGATTTTAAATCACCTGTAGCTTGCAAACCATTTGACCTTTTGACCTGAAATTTTGTACACATATACTATGTGACACCTACTATCTGCTTTCGGGGTGATGCTTGACCTTCAAGGTTATTCCTCTTTTTATTTTTATTTTATTTTATTGTAGAATCAACTCTCAGCAGCGGCCAGCAGGGTGGCGTTCTCATTCCCTATTACCTTTGCCATCACTTCCCCTACCTCTTCATATCTTAAATCATTCTTCAGGCAGATTGAAGACTTAAGTGCCAGCGTAAGTGAAAAATTAAACAAAATGTACTAAGTAATTGCAACACAAACATTGACTTAATCAGTTTTAAGTCAAAAAGATGCCAACAAAAGAAAAGAAGAAGTGGGCCGCTAGGGTGGAGAAAAGAAGAGCCGCTCAGGAAACAGCAAGCACATCAACCTCTGAGCAAACGAATGCTAAACATACAGAGAAAGAGTATGGAAAACTATGAATGCAAGAGTCAAGTGTATTCACTGCACATTATTGTGCAATGCACCATAACTGGTTTACCTATAATACTAACTTAAATTAAAATTGCCTAGCTATAATATGATCAGGCTGTAAATTTATTTGATTTAATATGTGGTCTTTGAAGGATGCAGGGTATTATCCTTCTGCATAATATTGAATATTTACCTCTGCATAATTGAAAGAAACTGATGTCCATTTCTATTTTTCAGATTGTTTTACTGCCACATTACAGAGATCCAGGAGATCTGTACACCATTTCTTAGCATTAGTTAACTTTCTTACTAGTAGGCTTAGTGTCAGGTTCCTTCTTCTGATTTGGACTTTCTTTTTATCTCGGATGTTTCTGTTTGCTTTGCCCCTAGACTTTGGGCTGACACTGACTTTCTCCCAATCTTTAATATTCTTCATTTTTCTACCATTCACAATAATCTTTGGGTGCCCTGTATGCACCCTTACAATTTGCTTTCTTTACATGCCATTGTGAATATTAATAAAGTTCATTTGCAGCATTACAACATCCAGAAAAGCTCCAGTGAGAGGGTGGATAAACAAATAAACAAATATGTGGATTTCCATTAATTTTATTTAAAAAAAAATGAAAACCACTGACCTAAGGATTTTGTCTCTAACATCTATAAAATAAGTCTAATAACAGCAGACTGTACTAAAGATCAAATCTGTCCTCCAAATGTGGTGGCAAGCAAGCTTTTGACAAGTAGAATTCAATGTAACATTCACAATCCTGCTTAATCCAGTTCTGGGTTGTGGGGGGCCAGAACAAATCTCAGAAATGTGTCTCACAGCAGGGGGCACATGCTCCCTGGGAATGTGTTCTTTTTTAAGAAAAGCAGGACATACTTGAAGCTGTATATATATTACTTCAGTAGCCATAGCAAAAATAATTAGACAAGGAAAGGAAAGATATATGTATGTGTGTGGGAAAGCCGCTATATAAATAAAATGTATTATTATAATATTCGACTTGCTTTAAAATGCAGCTTTCACTCCCAATATTCAATGTAATATAATCATTTTTAGATACAAATCAACGCAGAACAGACGCCATTGAAACAGCACAATCACTGTCAAAGTTCTTCAATTGGAAATGATGCTGATTGTACTTTCAGTTTGACAAAGTGAAGGAAGCATTCTTCTTCCACACAGCTTCAAACTAGTTGTTCCTTGACATGAAATAAATATCCACACATGTTGCCTATTCAGTGAGCTATTTAAGAAAATGACCAGGTTTGAGTAACTACCATTTGAGCTATTTGAAAATGTTGTACTGTACATAGACTGCGTTCTTCAAAGCCCCAAACACAGCAGAGCTTTTTCACTATCTGTGAACAGTACATCTGACCTCCTTTCACTGATGCCTGCAACCATGTTAACCATTTCATGTGTCATCAGGTTTAATTAATTGGGCTTAAAATAGTCTTGCAGAATCTTCTTTATACTTAGATTCTCCCACCCAGGGTCAGCTTACTTCTTCTTCACAAGCTACAGTATATCATCAGATATGTGCAGCAAATCAAAAGTCATTCATACAGTCACTTCAAATCACCGCACAACACCTCAGTTTCTTTGCTGATAAAACACCGCTGGGTTGGAGATGTTTCAAGCACACCACTAAATTGAGTGGCCAAATTGGAAGTAATTATCATTCTAATAAATTTAAGAAGGGTAAAAGGGTTGTGCAAATTCATAACATAAAATAACAGTTCACATGTAACAACAGTCATATGTATATAATATGACACAGAACACTATTGATGGAAATTCTACACCCTCACTTATCAGTGTCATATTATATACCATGGATGACCACTCCAGTGGAATGAAATAAATAATCTAATGTTGTAACAGATGAATGGAAATTCTCTTTCATTCCTAAGTACACTAAACAAAAATACATACAGTATATCAATTATCCAGCAAATATTTCTTAAACTATAATAGAATGTTACATGTTTCATTAATTGAGTGTATTCATTTTATTTCCCCCAAACGAAATCTCTTAAATTTTAAGAGACTGTAGTTCATCTCTCTGATAGAAATCTCTTAAATTTCTTTATGATGTAACAGAAGCAAAGTGACTATGTTTTGATCTCTTATATTTGCTAAGCCTTTCATAGAGCAGTGTTAAAAATCAGAATCATTCTCATATAGTGCTTGTATTTCCTGATATAACCTCTTTAATTATTGAGAACTGACTTGTTAAACTACCCATATAAGTGTATTATTACTAGCACTAAACTTATAATACATTAATGTATAAACAGAATTAACCACTTAACAGTTAAAATGATTGCAAATATTAACATGAACTTATTCATTTTTACAATATATTTCATTATCATTGAGGTGTTGCTGATAATCTTTTTTTTATTAAAAGTCTACTTCCTCTTACATGAAAAAATATAAACCCTTTTTTCCTTAACATGAAGGATGGGGAAAGAAATCAGTATATCATAATGTGGAAATATTCAGAGCCTTTTTGCATGTTCCAGATTACACTGAACCTAAATTATTCAAGGCACTGGTTCTTTTTTCCCTCTAACAACACATTGTCTTATACAGCACTTTAAACCACTTGCACAACTAATCAGTTTGCAAATAAAATAACACTGATAATTAATGCTCTTTAATCCATTTTTCTGACCACTAATTGGTCAGATATACTTCAGATTTCGTAACGCATAACTTCTTTTAAACTTATTTCTTGCAACTTGTATTGCTCTTATCCCATGTATTTCACTTTTGTCACATAATGTTTGTGCTTATGGGTGGCACAGTGGTGCAGTGGTAGCGCTGCTGCCTTGAAGTTATGAGACCTGGGTTCGTTTCCCGGGTCCTCCCTGCGTGGAGTTTGCATGTTCTCCCTGTGTCTGTGTGGGTTTCCTCCGGGTGCTCCGCTTTCCTCCCACAGTCCAAAGACATGCAGGTTAGGTGCATTGACGATCCTAAATTGTGCTTTGTGTGTGTGTGTGCCCTGCGGTGGGCTGGCGCCCTGCCCGGGGTTTGTTTCCTGCCTTGCGCCCTGTGTTGGCTGGGATTGGCTCCAGCAGACCCCTGTGACCCTGTAGTTAGGATATAGCGGGTTGGATAATGATGGATGTTTGTGCTTTTTCACCAGATTCAGCAATCTATAGTTTTGAAGTTGAACATATTCTTTATGAATATCATTTTTTCTCTTTATTGGAATTCAATTATTTTTATTCTTACTGACCACAGCTGTGCAAGCTCTTTGAAAAGAGCTTCTTTCTCTTCTTCCTGACTTTTCAATGAACTTTCAGTATGCTAACGGTCCTAAGTGCTGACATCACTGCCGAGACTCAGCAGAAGACAGTAGGTTGTTGCTTTCTTTAAAGCTGGTCCTGTTTTTAAGCTTTCCCATCAGATTTATGCCTAGAAAAATGTTACTGTCTTCTTTTTTTTCCTACATACCCAATGATCAGCATACATCTTGAAAAGAAATCAGCATTAAAAAAAAAAAACTGGCATTCTTAAAAATTTACCTGCTTGAGCTTTTCTTGAAAAAATATTTAAATGTATTATTCACCTGCAGCAATTATATCTAAAATTTGGATACAATCCTCTGTTACTGTTTGAGGCATCCCCTATTTTTGGGATTTGCTTACAGTTACAATTTAGTTAGCTGACAGGCATTAACAATATACTCATACTGTTCACAGACACATATATACATATTTATATATTGTGAGACTTACCCGGACACCACCAGTCGGAAACCACATCTTTATAAAATGCACACGTTTATTAAGCACCAACAATAAAGTCCCATACAGCACACAGTGCTCCCAGCACCAAATCACCCCAGTTCTGGGCTTCTTTCAATGTCCGTGGCCACCTTTCCTCTCCTCACGGGAGCTTTGTCCTGCTCCCACTCCCAACTGTAGTGAGGCAGCCCCTTTTATTTCTCCCCGGATGTGCTCCAGGTGTCTTACGACGTTCTTCCGGCAGCACTTCCTGGTGTGGCGGAAGTGCTGCCCTTTGCACCGGAAGCACTCCCGGCGTCCCTGGAAGACTCATCCTCCATCTTCCCGGGTGTGGCGGAAGTAAACATTTCCTGGGTTCCATGAGGCTTGAGGCACCCCCTGGCGGTGGCCACAGGTCCCACCGGGTTGGAACCTCCTTGCTCCTCTCCCGTGGTCCTCTTCTAACCCAGGGCGGTTGCCCCCTCGTGACCCGGAAGATATAAATGCCACCTTCAAGTCCTTCCAGGCGTCCCGGCTGGGTTAGAACCCCAGCCATCTGTGACAATATACAAATATACAAATAGTGACATATAGGGGACGTCTTCCACCCCAGATCCTGAACACAGCTTCCAAAAAGACCCTTTAATCTTTTTCAGATACCTTTTACAGCCAACACAGTCTTCATTTCTCTCTTTCTTGGTCTCAATACAACTTATTTCTTCCATTAATCTCCAGATATGTTTTATCCATCTCCACTCCTAAGTAAATCACTTGGCTGAGGCAGAGGAACTTCCTTTCACACCAGACCTAAGAGTATTTTCAATGCAACGTTATTGCCTTTGGGCAGTATTTCTGGGTTAGTTATAACCAACACAGGATAGACCAACACTCAGAATACTGTAAAAACCAGCTTTTCACAAAAGGCAGCCCTCCCACTCCCCATCTGCTACACTGGCCTCCCAGCTGGGTAAGGCAACACCCACCATTCCAGCTGAGATGTCAGCCCAACCGTGCCTTCTGTAAAAACAACTCTTATTTCATAAAATGCCCAAATTAATATACATATTACATAATTTCTTCACATTCTCTTTCTTTTTTTATTTCAATTCATAATTATCAAAATAATACCTTCCTAAAAGTAGGACCAGCACTCAAAAGAAGATAATATACTATATGCATTATTGGAGCAAACTTACATATTTTTCTCATTGCACTTACTATTAAAGGTGAAAACCAATTATCATTTCTATTCCTGCCTCCAGTTCAATGGTGGGCTATTTAGATTTAAATGTCTCATTTCCATTATTTTTGTGTACACAGTCTGCTCTTTCCTTTTCAGCTCTTGCTTATAGAATCAGTGCTAACACAAGCATGTTATTTAAACAATTAGTTTTTTCTCTTTTTTTCCACTTACTTTTCTCTGTTCCCTTCTGGATTGGCTTACTAACAGCTTAACACACTTGTCAGTGGCTCACATCAGTGTTAGGGGTGTGTTACTTTTTTTTTTTTTACATCTTCGAGCCTCTGTAATGCTGCATTTGTTTGAAGTGACAAAGCATGTCAGCTGCACTGTAAGATAAACACAGCATGGCTCATAACAGTGCTTTTAACGGGTGGAAGAATTCACGTTATTTTGGATTGTAGCAGTGCTGTGCTCACAGGTGCCAAGTGCCACTGGATTATTGAACTTTCGTTCTTTTTAGTTAGCGCAAGTGTGACTTTGCAGGCTTTATCATCACTGAAGCTGTTCATTTAACTGACTGAATGCCAGCCCATGCTATGGGTGATTCATCTTTTGGCAAGGTACAATAACACATTTTGCTAGTGCTTATCACAGTATTGGCCTGCACTGGCACTGGGATTAGAATGTTGGCTGGTAAATTGTTTAGGTTTCCATAAAAACTGACACTGTTTGTAAAGTGTTCAGAATAGTTTACAATATAACATGCCTAGTTACTTTGTGAGTATTGTAACTAAGGAACTTCTAAAAGTGTTTCCCAACACTGGCTCATGTTTTCTTTTCTCAGTTCTTGCAAGCTTTTTAACATCCATATTTGAACAACGGTATCCAATTCTTTCTCAGATGTTCTCTTTAGCTACCAACTTCCCCCTCCTTTATCAAAATCCTGTGTTTCTCTGGTGGAGATCTCAGTTCAGCTAACCATGCCAGCAGTATTTGCTGAACTCAGATCTATATAATTATGGATGTCACATGCCAGACTAATATTTCCTTTTTAACTACCTTTTTCTTATCCTTTGGACCATTAAGTCCAACTTGCAGAAAATGCGATTGCAAAAAGTATGTTTCCAATTTTTTCTACAATTTACAACTTCAGGGAAGCCAGGTCCACTTCTAGTTGTAGCCAGGATGTTGATTCACTCAACCACAAGAGTCCATGGAATACCATCCGTTTTTAGTATGAAGCCGCAGCCTATTCTTGTTGCCACTGTCTCCACCAGGGGACACTTACTCCCAGAGAATGTTTTATTTTTTTAGACATGCACGACATATTTGTAGATGTATATTGTCACTCACATGTGCATAGGGATCAGTTTAAGGGCTCTAGCGATGGTAATTCTCTGCCAATACAGGAGTTGGTGTTCTGTGATAACACTTTTTCTTTTTCCTTCTGCAGACCAGAAGACTGAAGGTTTTGCATCACTGATGTTACTTCTGGTGTCAGCCTGCTAGAACCCACCACCTCCTGCCGGAAACTATCATAACCAGAAGAACCACCATCTAGATCAGACTCTCATCTGAAAAGGCATTCACAGTTTACAACACAAATTACTTGTGACTTGTCTGTTTAAGAAAGTTGCACGGGGATGCTCCTACAGGTGCCCCAACATTCCTTAATGTCTCTGCTTTTTTATTACAATATACAGTATACTCCTTCAGTAACCACAGTGAAAACAATCAATATGGTACAAAAGGATACATATTTTTACATATATACACACACACACACATATATATATTATTGTCACACACGTGCGATTAGGAGGCAGCTAAAGGGCTTGAGTAAGTGTAATACTACATCAGACCAGGGGGTGGCGGAATGTGCTAACTGTCTCTCTCAGTTCCTTGCAGACCATTCCCGGGAAATCCCGCCAGGTCCCAGCACCTCTGAGGACTCAATCTTGTAAACTGCTCAATCATTTTTCAACCTTTTGCAGCCAGGATCATAATTTATGGGTGGCTGCCCCACATCTTTTTGACTGTCTAGAGTTTTTTTGTGACAGTTGAATAGCCGGCAGGATGGTGTATTCCCAGAAGAAACGGGACAGGACCTTAAAACTATTCAGGTGGGAAAGTATCAGGGCCGAGTTTCCGGGTGGGAAGTTAGTCTGGAGGTCAGGTGTAACTCAGAACAGGCTTTGCTCCCTATATATGAACACACGAGTATGGAGGAGACTTACAGATGTGGGCTGGTTCCTGGGGAAGAAACAAAGAGGGCTTATTATGTTCTCTCAGAGGAGAGAGCTGAGCCGCCCATTGGGGTTAAGACCCCAGATAAATATGGGCTTTCCCCAGACCAGCAGGTGGGGAACCTAAAAAATTGAGAATTTAACCCAAGAGAGACCCTTCGAGAACAGGCGGAGGCTGTATGGGAACAAGTGGCACAATGGCTAAGGGCATTTGAGCTGAACGCTTTTCAAATAATATAGCAAATAGCCTGCTTCCTGTTAATAAAGATTCTCCCCTCAAACATCGCCAAGCTGGTCTGGGGAGAATTTCGCAGCATGAAGAAGCTCATTGGACTCCTCATGAGAAAGACTCCAGCCTCAAAATTTTTCATGAGAGAACAACTTAACGGATTTAGATGGAGTTTGTTCTATAATTTGCTTGAACATTCTGGTTAATTTTGCGACCTCTCTCATTACGCGGAGTATCATAGTTCACTTGCAGTACCAATTTATTTGCACGAATTTGAGAGACATGCAGCATGGCGAGGTAAGGGGAGCGGGGACCTCCTCACTCATGCACCAGCCTCAGGGTGTGTACCTTACCTCTGCTTAGCTAGCGAACAATAGATCTGGCTTTTTTGTAGAATTTGCTGGAACATTCTGGTTGATTTTGCGACTTCTGTCATCGTTCTAAGAATCATAGTTCGCTTGTAGGAGCGATATATTCGCGCTAATCCGAGACAGAGGCTGCGGGCCATGGGGAGGGGGAAGCGTGTCTAAAGGAGTAGGGAGCCAGGCAGGGCCATCCTTGCTGTCCTGTTTCACTTCTATGTGGGTGGAGCCACAGGGTATAGATAGATAGATAGATAGATAGATAGATAGATAGATAGATAGATAGATAGATAGATAGATAGATAGATAGATAGATAGATAGATAGATAGATTTAAATTTCTTTAAAATGCTGCTTTCACTCCCAATATACAATGTAGCATAATCATTTCTACATACAAATCCAGGCAGAACAGAAGTCATTGGAACAGTGCAATCATTGTCCATTTCTTCAATGATGAATGCTGATGATTGTACTTCTAGTTCAGCAGACATTCTTCTTGAAGATAGCTCCTAACTAGTCATTCCTTGACATGAAATAAATGCCCATATGTTTTGCATATGTAGTGAACAATTTAAGAAAGTTACTATGTATAGGTAACTACCATCTAAGCTATTTGAATATGTTGTGTTTGGATTATGCACTTCTAAGACCCAAACACAGCACATGTTTTTGACTATGTAAATATCACAATTATCAGAAATATCAAATAGTTATTTTCCACTTCTGGTTACAGAAGGTCAGCTAGAAGGCATGAAACACCTTTATACTGGATGCCATTCCATCATACACACTCACACTCATACTCACAAAATGCCAATTTAGAACTGACAATTAATTTATGTAGTGGAGTGAAAAATGTGTGATATCTAGCTTATAAGCTGATAAATATTTTATATGTCTTTATTTGAAGCTAAACAAACCAAATGCAATATTAGATAGTGTTTCAGGAGGCATGATTTACTATTATTGATAAGATCAGTGGTGTTTTGATGTTTTGATGACTGAATCAGAATGTGAAGTTTATGGCAGGGAGGATGGCGCATGTATCATGCCGGTTTGACAAGGGAGATTGTGTTTGGGCTTACATAAGCCTATAAGCCATCCCCCATGGGAAGGCCATAAACTGCCTAGCTGGCAGGAACAGGCTACAAGTAAACAAAGCAACTGGGGGATGGGTTGTATCTAAGCGTTTTCATTGGGGAATGGCCCAGGAAAGGCCAGGTAGACTAATTCTATTGGTCATTAGAATTGGACTGTGGCTGAAATAGAATTTAATGAACAAAGGGAATTGCCTACACTCATTGGTCTTGGATTTGGATAGAAACAGTATAAGTTGATCATCCCAACTTTACCTCTCTCTCTCACACCATCTAACCTTGAAGAGGCAAACACCTCTCTCTCTCTCGCAATTTCTCCATGATGAAGAAACCTCTGTATTGGCAGCCATATTAAGACGGGCATGCAGCCTTTTTCAATACTCCATTCAAAGGGCATTTGGTAGCAAAGGCAAACCAGGACTGAAGATAAGCCAAAAGCTGTCTATAAATGCATGATGCACTGCAACTTAGGCTGTAATGGTATATTTGTCACACTCATTTTATTTTTGCTTATTACTTTGGCCATATTATCTAAAACAGATTCATTATTTTAAAGTACAACTCTCTCCTTTTTCTTTCACTCTGTCTAATTGCCCAAGGTTATAGATAAAAAAGGGAAGTGGGGAGGAAGTACTAAAGTACCTGACAACAGCGGAGTGGTACGTGTATGAACTTAAGGTTTTTTATTAAGGTTTACCCAATAAAGAGTATAAAGGGGAAAATAGGGCCACAATGCAACTCAACGTGCACATTATTTAGAATGTAGGAGGAAAATGGAAGTAATCTGAGAAAAACTCACACAAACAAAAGGAAAACATGCAAACTCCACTAAAGGTGCTGGATCCAAGAAACAGCAGTATAACCTATTGTGTCACCATTCTTCTAAATTAGAAACTAATTACAAATGAAATATTGATAAATCAAAATGGAAAAGATATGCAGAGAAAAAAGAGCTCATGTTTTACAAGTAACATCTGGATGAAAATAATTATACTTTAAACACTGCACTTACTGTACCTAAGCTAAGCTCAGGACACTGTGAAGTATAAGTTTTCGTGCATAGGTAAAACTTACATGAATTATGAATGTACGTTAAAGGAATATTCATGTATAAAGATACCATGATTAAACTTCTTCATCTTTTAATGTACAATTACTTATTTGGCTGATATTTTAATCCAAGGTGACTTACAACATTTATGATACATTTGGTTACATTTCTGTTGGTTTTCCAATAAGAGCACAGACAGATCACGTGACTTGCTCATGATCTCACAGTGTCAGTAGTGGGATTTGAACCCACAACCTCAGGGTTTGAAGTCAAAAGCCTTAACCACTACAACACATGACATTAACAAACAGAACATAAAAATTGGTAAAACGTGAATATGTTCAATACATGATAGGTAATCCGTGTCCATTTGACTCTTGCCTGTGGTCCTTCAGTGCTCAGTTTACATGTTGCCACTGTGTGGCTTTCCACACACTCTACAAAGACATTCTACCAGGCTGATAGTGGACTTCGGACTTGTAGTTTGTGAGTAAGTGAGTGAATGGAGGTGTGTTTAGATGTGCTTTGGGATTGGCTCTAATCCTGTAAAGTCTAATTGCACTCAGGATAACAGCTAGAAACCTTGGTCAGGAACATTAGAACATTAAAAAAAATGTTCAGAGAACAGGCCATTTAGCCAAACAAGCTTGTCCAACCTTGGAAACAGAAGGATTAGAAAATTAAAGGATTCAATGCATACTGAGTAATATATACTAGTAAGAATTGGATATGTGGACTGTTCAACATCATGGTTTGTTTTTATATTCCACATTGTACAGTACTGTATATAAAAAAAGAGTATTTTTAAAAATGAGAACATAAAATAACATAAACACCATTCTCTGATTAATTTTATTCATTTGTGTATTAACATAAAATATGTGTATATACTATATAAATCTAACATTCTTGTTTGTTATGTCATTTCACCAATAAAATAACAGCTACAGTATTATTGACTTGCATGAAATATATAGTACAAGTTGATTTCTTTAGAAAGCTATTTATATTTTTCTAGCAGTCTTCACTGTCCCCTTTTAATTCTGGCATGAAACAATCATAATGTTATCACATTTTCATTTTCTATGCAATTTTCATTTCATGCACAGTTAAGCAAGTACACAGTTAATTGGGTCACAGATAATCAAGGTTCTGCTGAATATTTATATACTCACAATAGAATATATTAAATAATTTAGTGGAATCCTTAATCCATTCATGATTCTGTAAGAGACTTCAGGTAGTGAAGGGGGAACAGTTTCACAGAGCTGTTGCACAAACAGCAGCTTTAAAAAGCCTTAGTCCTAGGTTCAGTAAAAACATGTTACATTTTGAGAATAAAATTACGGGAATTAAATAAAATGTGAGGGTGATAAAAATAAAAGGTTATTCATAATACTTTAATATGCAAGAAGGTCAAATACCTGCAACAATGAGAATCATCCTGTAATGTTGTAGAACATGTCTAAAATCATTTCTCAAACAGTAGTTTCACTTATAAAGCTGACAGTTATGTGTCTGTCAAATATATGCAGATAGACACCCAGTGTTGAGGCTCATTGAGCATGTGAAAGACGTTTTTAGTGACAACATGTACCATGGGATAATGGAGGTTACTGTGAGTAGACAAAAATATTTGGCCTAATATGTAAATTCTTCATTGAGACTTTTAACACGCATCAGAAACCGTTTGCTAAAGAAACCATTTCATGAATAAAATTGAACCTGTGGCAGTACTCTGAAAAACGTTTTAACTTAATAGAGAGCTTTTTAACTGGCTCTTAACTTGCTGAAAACAGATAAATGAAATGACTTGTTATACACTGTAAAAGCTTTCCTTGTATGGATTTCATTTCCCTAAATGACACTGAAAAATGTTTATTACAATTTGTTTGATCTCTACACTTTTTAAAAATTGAATTAAATAAAATACTACAAAGTGAAATAATGGATTGAGTGCAGCTTAATATTGAACAGCAATGCCATTGTCACAATTAAATGAAAAAGACAGACTTTGTTCCTTTAACTCTGTACATCAGATACATGTTATCAAGCTTTACAAATTACAATTGAGTCTCTTTTTTGGTGAAATCAATTCTGTTTTGTGAGTGGGTGTCCACACACAGTAACATCACAATTAAACTGACAGTCATTCATCTGTGTTTTGTAATAACAAAGCCGGAAACATCTCCTGAAAATATAATCTTGCAAAAATGCACTCTTGCGCTTTGTTGAATATAAATATACATGAAAGATATTAAAAATGGGTATCTTCTAACCTTTTAGTAGTTTATACAGGAAATGCACTGTAAGAGTGTAAGAGCAAACTTTATTAATGCTTTCTGACTTTTTTATTTTTTTATTTATTTTTTTTTAATGTTACCATTTTACTCATGAAACTTTTCATAAATCTCTGTATCCTGATCACACAAAGGTTTTTAGCAGAGGCTTAGGAACATTGTAAAGGCATTGCCCAAACAATTTAGAAAACAGTAGCTTAAGACAGTCCTGTAATTTATTCCTATGATATTCCTTCCCTGGGAGGTTGGGACCACCATTTTAAGAAGCATCATAATACTGCATTGCAAAGGGCAAAAACCTGCTCTATAACAATGTGTAAAAAAAATTATTCTGCTTTTTGGAAGAAGACAGAATGTTTAGGCAACAGAGAGCTGTGCACATGATGTTTATGGATTTGCAATGGAAGCAAAATCTCTGCATGATGTGGAACTGTTTCTAGAAACTGTATTATAAAGCACATTTCCAATGGAGGAGAAGGTCAGAACACCAGAATCACAAATAATATAGAAATTCGTGAGCTGCCTTTTTCGCATCTACAAAATAAGCAAATGCAATTTGTATATGCCTTTTAGTAAAAGTGTACTCATATTATAGTAAATAAGGAGTGGGCAAAACAAAATTTGTGCTTCAAACTTGGTGATCAACAGACATTTTTATTAAAACACAGTAAAGCTGAAGTGGTTGTCATGCATGCATGAGGAAAGGGCATCTTCAGGGCTTTGATGGTTGTAATTCCACCCTGAGCCACTTTTTGTCTCTGTAATCTATGCCTTTACCTTTTTCAACCTCAGAACTGAACACCAGAGGCTCAAAGAGTCAAAACATCTTGACTGCCCCTTCCTGCCAGGATAAGGACCAGCCCTACTGGAAGTTCCATGTCATTGTAGGACTCCTGTTAAGACCACCATGTTGGCTTAAAACCTTTTTCCTTCTTTTTCGTCTTGTCACCGCACCAGATTAAACAGAATTCACCAGCCGAGGGTTAAACTCTTTATCTTTGATCTTTTTGTAACAAAACACTCCATTGAAATGAAAAATAAAAAAATCACTATTCTGCTCTTCAGTCATTTACCGTAACTTCTTATATCCTTTACTCTAACTCTTGTTTCTTGTTGTGTTTTTTCTATCCATCCTTTTACACTCCCACTCCTTTGTTTCAGTCTCTTCTTGTCCATCACTTTTTCCTTCCTTTCCTTTCTCTCTGTGTCTCTCTCTCTCTCTCTTTCTCATTCTCAACTGGGTGTGTACCTCAAGCCCCTCTATACAATAATTAAGTAAGTAAAGGCACTTCAAAGCGATATGAGCTTCTCTAACATGGGAAATGCAGGTAGCACAATTACAAGGCGTCACAATATTATCAGTAAGACAAATGAAACCAGTTCCCAATCTGATATCACAGAGCATTCTGCAAAATTTGTACTACACAACATGAGAACCAAAATCCTGGTGATAGATAAAACGATCAAATTTAAACCATTTTCTGATTCATTAGTAGCGAATAACTATGTTATTGAAAGTTTGCACACATCCCTCTATCCATACGGTTTTGCCCAAAGTTGTGTTACCCCAGTAGAACACAGTAATATTTTTTAAGTAAGGACCAGGAGAAACACAAACTCAAAAAGCAAGCCAGGGTCAGAAATGAAGTCAAGCCTGTTTATAAAAAAAAAATGTATTTTAAAATCAGAAACCAGAACCAAGAGCAGTAGATTAGAAACTGGGAAGAAAAAATGTTTATTTCATCCAAATCAAAATACGATCAAAAATTCAAAGTTAAAAAGGGAATTGCAATGATTCATTAACCTAGGAAAAAAAAATCAAAAACAACAGTCTTTAACACAGCAATTCAACATTTATCTGCAAACTCAAGTAAAACATGGCCACTCAAGTCAACGTTTAAACCCTTGACCTAATGAGGTCAGGATCATGATGTCTGAGAACACGCCCCCTAGTAACTGGCAACAGGATTCACAAAATGGTGGCACCTGACAGAAAAGACAAAATGGCGTCACAGAAAAAAGTAGATACATTTTAAACTTTTTTAAAGTGTTAAAAACATAAAAACAAAAATTAGATTAGGACTCTCTGTATCCTAATAATTAACATAAAATTAGCCAGAAACAATGGGAGAATTCAGAAAGTTAGGTTTAAGACATTCAGTTTTCTCTAGTTTTCTCAGGTTTATTGCTGATGTGTCAGCCATTGTCACATTTATTGTCAAATTTATGCATATGCTCACACAGGGTCAACTTAGACTCACAAATAAAACTAAATTATTTTTTTGGCATGTGGAAGAAAACCATCCATCCATCCATCCATCCATCCATCCATCCATCCATTGTCTCCCGCTTATCCGAGGTCGGGTCGCGGGGGGCAGCAGCTTGAGCAGAGATGCCCAGACTTCCCTCTCCCCGGCCACTTCTTCTAGCTCTTCCGGGAGAATCCCAAGGCGTTCCCAGGCCAGTCGAGAGACATAGTCCCTCCAGCGTGTCCTGGGTCTTCCCCGGGGCCTCCTCCCGGTTGGACGTACCCGGAACACCTCACCAGGGAGGCGTCCAGGAGGCATCCTGATCAGATGCCCGAGCCACCTCATCTGATTCCTCTCGATGCGGAGGAGCAGCGGCTCTACTCTGAGCCCCTCCCGGATGACTGAGCTTCTCACCCTATCTTTAAGGGAAAGCCCAGACACCCTGCGGAGGAAACTCATTTCAGCCGCTTGTATTCGCAATCTCGTTCTTTCAGTCACTACCCATAGCTCATGACCATAGGTGAGGGTAGGAACATAGATCGACTGGTAAATTGAGAGCTTCGCCTTGCGGCTCAGCTCCTTTTTCACCACGACAGACCGATGCAATGCCCACATTACTGCGGATGCCGCACCGATCCGCCTGTCGATCTCACGCTCCATTCTTCCCTCACTCGTGAACAAGACCCTGAGATACTTGAACTCCTCCACTTGGGGCAGGATCTCGCTACCAACCCTGAGAGGGCACTCCACCCTTTTCCGGCTGAGGACCATGGTCTCGGATTTGGAGGTGCTGATTCTCATCCCAGCCGCTTCACACTCGGCTGCGAACCGATCCAGAGAGAGCTGAAGATCACGGCCTGATGAAGCAAACAGGACAACATCATCTGCAAAAAGCAGTGACCCAATCCTGAGCCCACGAAACTGGACCCTCTCAACACCCTGGCTGCGCCTAGAAATTCTGTCCATAAAAGATATGAACAGAATCGGTGACAAAGGGCAGCCCTGGCGGAGTCCAACTCTCACTGGAAACGGGTTCGACTTACTGGCGGCAATGCGGACCAAGCTCTGGCACCGATCGTACAGGGACTGAACAGCCCTTATCAGGGGGGCCGGTACCCCATACTCTCGGAGTACCCCCCACAGGATTCCCCGAGGGACACGGTCGAATGCCTTTTCTAAGTCCACAAAACACATGTAGACTGGTTGGGCAAACTCCCATGCACCCTCCAGGACCCTGCTAAGGGTATAGAGCTAGTCCACTGTTCCGCGACCAGGACGAAAACCACACTGTTCCTCCTGAATCCGAGGCTCGACTATCCGACAGACCCTCCTCTCCAGGACCCCTGAATAGACTTTTCCAGGGAGGCTGAGGTGTGTGATCCCTCTGTAGTTGGAACACACCCTCCGATCCCCCTTCTTAAAGAGGGGGACCACCACCCCGGTCTGCCAATCCAGAGGCACTGTCCCTGATGTCCATGCGATGTTGCAGAGGCGTGTCAGCCAAGACAGTCCTACAACATCCAGAGCCTTGAGGAACTCCGGGCGTATCTCATCCACCCCCGGGGCCCTACCACCAAGGAGTTTTTTGACCACCTCGGTGACCTCAGTCCCAGAGATGGGGGAGCCCACCTCTGAGTCCCCAGGCTCTGCTTCCTCATTGGAAGGCAGGTTAATGGGATTGAGGAGGTCTTCGAAGTATTCCCCCCACCGACCCACAACATCCCGAGTCGAGGTCAGCAGCGCACCATCCCCACCATATACAGTGTTGACACTGCACTGCTTCCCCTTCCTGAGACGCCGGATGGTGGACCAGAATCTCCTCGAAGCCGTCCGAAAGTCATTCTCCATGGCCTCCCCAAACTCCTCCCACACCCGAGTTTTTGCCTCAGCAACCACCAAAGCCGCATTCCGCTTGGCCTGCCGGTACCTATCAGCTGCCTCCGGGGTCCCACAGGACAAAAGGGTCCCGTAGGACTCCTTCTTCAGCTTGACGGCATCCTTCACTGCCGGTGTCCACCAGCGGGTTCGGGGATTGCCGCCACGACAGGCACCGACCACCTTACGGCCACAGCTCCGGTCAGCTGCCTCAACAATAGAGGCACGGAACATGGCCCATTCGGACTCAATGTCCCCCACCTCCCTCGGGATGTGGTCGAAGTTCTGCTGGAGGTGGGAGTTGAAGCTACTTCTGACAGGGGGATCTGCCAGACGTTCCCAGCAGACCCTCACAACACGTTTGGGCCTACCACGCCTGACCGGCATCCTCCCCCACCATCGAAGCCAACTCACCACCAGGTGGTGATCAGTTGACAGCTCCGCCCCTCTCTTCACCCGAGTGTCCAAGACATGTGGCCGCAAGTCCGACGACACGACCACAAAGTCGATCATCGAACTGAGGCCTAGGGTGTCCTGGTGCCAAGTGCACATATGAACACCCCTATGCTTGAACATGGTGTTCGTTATGGACAATCCGTGACGAGCACAGAAGTCCAATAACAAAACACCGCTCGGGTTCAGATCAGGGGGGCCATTCCTCCCAATCACGCCCTTCCAGGTCTCACTGTCATTGCCCACGTGAGCATTGAAGTCTCCCAGCAGAACGAGGGAGTCCCCAGAAGGTATGCCCTCTAGCACCCCCTCCAGGGACTCCAAAAAGGGTGGGTACTCCGAACTGCTGTTCGGTGCATACGCACAAACAACAGTTAGGACCCGTCCCCCCACCCGAAGGCGAAGGGAAGCTACCCTCTCGTCCACCGGGGTAAACCCCAATGTACAGGCTCCAAGTTGGGGGGCAATAAGTATACCCACACCTGCTTGGCGCCTCTCACCGGGGGCAACTCCAGAGTGGTAGAGAGTCCAGCCCCTCTCAAGGAGATTGGTTCCAGAGTCCAAGCTGTGCGTCGAGGTGAGTCCAACTATATCTAGCCGGAACCTCTCAACTTCGCGCACTAGCTCAGGCTCTTCCCCTTCAGAGAGGTGACATTCCACGTCCCAAGAGCCAGTTTCTGTAGCCGAGGATCGGACTGCCAAGGTCCCCGCCTTCGGCCACCACCCAACTCACACTGCACCCGACCTCCTTGGCCCCTCCCATAGGTGGTGAGCCCATGGGAAGTCCATCAGTGTCTTTTGTTTTGTAAATGTGTCGATCAGCACAAGCAGCCTGCTGTCCCATCCCCTGCCTTGATGGAGCTCAGCTCATGGGCAACAACTTCTCCCAGCTCAAGCCAAGGCTACTTATCTGTGTGTGAGGTTCCTGCCATTGCATAGTGTAAATAATGCAGTAGAATGTTATTTGGAATACATGCATTTCATGTGTGTTCCGTATCTACAAAGATCTGGGTAAGTGTAGGATGAAAGGAAATGCTGAACACATACCTAAAGCAGTACCTTTTTCCATGTTATACTAATAATGACATGAAGTGTATAATGTGTGAAGACTTTAGTCCAAATCTCTATATTAATAAAAGGCAAAGCCCTCACTGACCTCACTGACTGACTGACTGACTCACTCATCACTAATTCTCCAACTTCTCGTGTAGGTAGAAGGCTGAAATTTGGAAGGCTCATTCCTTACAGTTTACTTACAAAAGTTAGGCAGGTTTTATTTCGAAATTCTACACGTAATGGTCATAACTGGAACCTGTTTGACTGACTCATTCATCACTAATTCTCCAACTTCCCGTGTAGGTAGAAGGCTGAAATTTGGCAGGCTCATTCCTTACAGCTTACTTACAAAAGTTAGGCAGGTTTCATTTCGAAATTCTACGTGTAATGGTCATAACTGGAACCTGTTTTTTGTCCATATACTCTAATGGAGGAGGCGGAGTCACGTATCGCGTCATCACGTATTACGCCTCCTACGTAATCACGTGAACTGAAAACGAGGAAGAGATTTACAGCACAAGTCAAACGCGGGGAACGAAGGTAAATGACGTTAATTGTTGACTGTCTTTTAATACTGTGTACTTGTTGAGTGTCTTTTAATACTGTGTAAGCATACATATTAACACATGTGCAATTAAACGTGTGCATTTACGGGGTGATTTCTCAGGCTTAAAAGCTCGCCTTTTATTAAAAAGGTAAATGCAAACTCTTTTCATTCTGAAGGGCACAAACCACATTCGATTTCAGCCGTTAAACGCGCAAAAATGTCAGTACACCAGATAAATAAGCGCAACATATTATCAGTTGTATTGTATGCTTACAATACATATAGAAATGTGTTAATCATTAACTAATATTATGGGATGGTGTTTTTCGACTCACACTTTGATTTAAACGATTGCATGTCTTGGTGGGTTTGCGTAGCTAATTGTCAATATCTTTACAGCTCTTTTTAAGACTTAATTTAAAAAGGTTTTCTTTTCTTCTTAATAAAAATTTAAAAGCAGTACTTCGCCGGTGCGAAGCGCTCACTTCACTCCTTTACGGGAATCGAACCTCGGACGTCAGCGCTAGAGGCTAAGCCCCTAAAATTGCGCCACGGCGTGTGGTTTGTTTATTTGACAGCATGTAGATCGGGGTAATTACATTCACGGCATTCGTAGTCTGATTCACAATCTGATTGTATGGGTGGTTACCTACCAGGTAACGCTTATGGTTAGCCAGCAAGTCATCTCGAAGTGATCACTCGAGTGAACGCAGCTTCACAAAAAAACAGATCCTTAACAAACTGTTATTGGTATATTTTCCCTCAATTTTAAAAGGTTTTCTTTTCTTCTTAATAAAAATTTAAAAGCAGTACTTCGCCGGTGCGAAGCGTGGGGATTTGAGCGACTGACACATACAGACATATTCATGAGTGCAGGTACTTCGGAAAGAAAGCACCGTGTAAACCTAAACTTTAAATTAAGTTCATAGACCTATAAAAGTTTGCCATTGATTTGAGGCAAGATTGCTTTTCTCCTGTACAACTATACGTTGCATTCTTAACAGTAAGCTTGCAC